>NC_087211.1:51879119-51899119 GCF_015104395.2 Macrobrachium nipponense | reverse complement strand
AACTTTATTCTGTAACTCCATACTAAGAGATGCAGTTCGGTCGGGAGACCGATATGTTTGAATGCTGGCACGGAACTGCCATTCTAAAGCATCACGTCGATAGCGGAACATTAGCTATCTCAGCGATTCATATAAAAACATACGTAGTCCGCCGGCTCGGAAGTTACAAGTTTCCGGCGTAGGTTAACAGGTCAACCGCTTCCCATGGAAGTTGTTGTGCAAAGTTATCAGTAATGCAAAACGATGACAATGTAACAGATTTAAACCAAGCTACTGCAGACAGCGCATAGCGTAATCTAGATCTGCATTGGTCACGTAGGACCCTCCTAATGCCATGACCTCAGGTCATGGGTTTTTATTTACAGATTATGTAATTCAATAAATGTCGTTTACAGTTATAACAAACCATCCCTGCAACTTGATTATTATTATGTACCACGTTTACTTGTTGTGGCTTGTTCTCATTTTTTGCAAAAACTTGAATGAGCGAAGGATCTAGGTTGGTATATTTAGACATGTGTTTTTTTATTTGTTTATACACATCTAATTCCGTACTGTTGGGCTGCAAATTTTTGTCAAAACACCGCACTAACGCTTCAGGCAACATTGCAGTAATACTCGTAAGGTAAATTAAACGGATAAAATCTTTCACGGCGATTTTGGCACTCGTAACCCACCCGGAGTTACTTAAACTAACTTGATATTCATTTAGCCGGTCGGCAATTAGCCCCGCCCACTCGACAACATTAAGCTGAGTCATGGAGGCTTGGTTAAGGATATTTCTCAATGCCAATACTACATCTAAAGCCTCTTCACCCCCATACACGGCACGTAATCTGATTTTGAACTCGTCCCATGTAGTCACCTCTTGGAAAGAAACACCCCTTAGATAAGCACTTGCGTCTCCTTTAGCAAAGTCTATGAAGCTTTTGGCCTCCTGTAATTGTACTGCTGGGTCTGTGATGCTTTTTGCATTTAAATGAGCGTCTACAGATGAGATCCATGCCTCAACATTTTGAGGCAGGAACCCACATTTGACCCGACCTTGAAAAGGGACAATTGCTGACCTCGCGCTCACGAGAGTCACCACATTGGGGTTGCCAGCCGGAGTAGTTGCCATGTTCACTTTTACTTTTTTCTTATCACTTCTATTCCTTGCGGTCCTATCAAAATATCTATAAGAGTACACTCGACCACTACGTTGAAACCGCATATGGCAATATACTGTATAAATGTGTTATAGTAATAGGAAAATCCCCCAAAAGATACAAAAATACAGATAATTTGATAAAAATATTATACGGAGAATTCCTGCAAGAAACGATTAGCAACAACGAGAAGAAAAAAATAATCTGCGGGCGAGAACTCGTAGTTGAAGATTGATTCTGTAATGAAGGAAGATTAAGATGGCGAACAACTCACCCCCAGAATACTGGACGATCAACTCCTGATGAACAACACTTCACTGAGGAAAAAACCTGAATAGATAAAATGGTACTTAGCTCAAGATTATATGGTGAAGGATTGTTGACATGGGATGACGTCTCAGTTCCTGTCGTCGTCGCGTCGGAAGTCGTGATGACGTCACGGTCTTCTCTCAGGCTCACGATGCATGAAGAAGTCCAAGATTGATGACGTCACAGCCTCCTTCCTCGCATTACTTCCTCTTGCTCTACTCTTTGCGTCCTTGCTAGTGATCGCGCGATGTTTCCTTTGTGTTTCCTTTATGTGTTTTCTTCTTTCTGTTGATGTTCGATGCTGCTCTCGTCCGGTGTTGATTCTCGAAGATAAGTGACAACAGTCACTCAAACGACGATGTTGATGCTTGTATTCTTCTCGATGAAGGACATATCTTCGTCTTCATAAAATGTTGCGTTGATTGAAGATCCCATTTCCTCTGTTTAGTATTGATTTTGAAGGTGGAAGTTGGTTATTGTAGTTCTTCGGTCGGCTGATATGGGTCTTGTTAATCTTATTCTTCGTCTAAAGCTGCCACCAGTCTTAGTCTCTTCGCTTTTGCGAAAGACTTTTTGTTTCTCCTTACGACTGTCATTCGTAAGTATTTCGGGTTCCTTCCATCTCCTATGTGATATCTTAGTAGAGTGGTTCTTCTTAAACTAAAGGAGAGGATTCAAACAGATAAGTTGAAAAAAGGTATAACAACTTTATTCTGTAACTCCATACTAAGAGATGCAGTTCGGTCGGGAGACCGATATGTTTGAATGCTGGCACGGAACTGCCATTCTAAAGCATCACGTCGATAGCGGAACATTAGCTATCTCAGCGATTCATATAAAAACATACGTAGTCCGCCGGCTCGGAAGTTACAAGTTTCCGGCGTAGGTTAACAGGTCAACCGCTTCCCATGGAAGTTGTTGTGCAAAGTTATCAGTAATGCAAAACGATGACAATGTAACAGATTTAAACCAGGCTACTGCAGACAGCGCATAGCGTAATCTAGATCTGCATTGGTCACGTAGGACCCTCCTAATGCCATGACCTCAGGTCATGGGTTTTTTATTTACAGATTATGTAATTCAATAAATGTATTTATTACATATATATATATATATATATATATATATATATATATATATATATATATATATATATATACATACATATACATACATATGTATTTTGTGTGTGTGTGTGAGTGGTGGACGTGAAAAAGAAAAATTATATTTAATAATTATGCCTGAATAAAGAGAAGCCATCGAAGAAAATTTATTCATGGAATATAAATGAATTATTTTGAAAGCGATCTGCCCAACCCAAAGACGGGGTTTCCTAGGCTTCTGTGAGTCATGGCGATATAGATTTTTTTTTTTTTTTTGTATCGAAAGTCTGCCTTCCTTCCTTTGCGTCGCTGAATTTCATGGATGCATGGAGAAATTCGTGCATGTTTAAATCGTTTAAAAATATCAGCGATGTAAAACCATTTTCAGAAGATTACTGGTTTTCTGTGAAAGAAAACTATTTTCCGTCCGCCCTCAGATCAAAAAAGATACCGAGGCTAGAGGGATGCAAATTCGTATTTTGATCATCAACCTGCAGTCATCAAACATACCAATTGGAACCCTCTAGCCTCAGTAGGTTTTTATTTTATTTAAGGTTAAAATTAGCCTTGCATCGTGCATCTGGCAGCGCTTTCCGGAGTCATGGGACATACCTCACTCGACCGCATCTGGTGAGCAACTGGAGAGCTGCCGGTCATAGTGATGGTTTTATATATCATTATACGATGTACAGAAAACTCGATTGTGCCGAAGTTTACTTTTTCTTATATTTTATATTTTCATTAATTAATTTTGAGAAGTCTACAACTTTCTAATGACAGTTATGTAAAGCGAAATTCGTTTGACGACGAAATATGACGAATATGAATTTTTTTAAATGATTGTGTTTTATGAAATTATGCGGCGCTCAGCATGAATATTCAGTGGTACCACAAACATCAAAATTGTTTTATATCACGGCAGTGCAACTTGATTTTATGAAATTACTCACGAAAAGTGAGAAGGACGAAAACTATTTTGCCATCTCCGTCTGCATCGAAAAGTTTCAGGAGAGGCAAAATATATCTGCAATCTATATTCTTAGATTTGATGTGATTCTGAAATTCCACGATCGTGCAGCAACATTCAAGTTGACCTTCTTGATCCAGTGTACTTTTTTCCTAACTATGCCAGTGTATTGTCTTCAGTTGAAGAAGATAAAACTACCAGATGGACATAGTATCATACATAAATGAGACAGGATACAAATACCCTGGAATAATTAGAAGGAGAGGATATAAAACACCAAGAGATGAAAGGCACGATTAGGAATGAATTTATGAAGAGACTTAAAACGATAATCAAGTCAAAACTCAACACAGGAAATATGATGAAAGCATAAAAGACATGGACAGTACCAGTAATCAGATACAGCGAAGGAGAAGTGGAGTGGACGAAGGCTGAACACGGCAGCATATACCAAAAACTAAGAAAAAAAATGACAGTTCACAAAGCAGTACACCCAAGAGCAGATACAGACAGACTCTACATAACACGAAACAAAGGAATGAGAGGGCTACTAAGCATTGAGGGCTGTGTCAACATCGAAAACTGAGCACTGGGTAGAGGACTGATAAACGTAGACGAAGACCCAGAAATATACAGAGACAGGAGAAAGACAAGAGAACAGAAGAATGGCGCAACAACAATGCACGGGCAGTACAGTGATGCTCAAATCTCATGCGACATGGCTCCATAGGATTTCGTTCAAAATTCACTAACTGGCAACCTAGCATGCTCCATATTTATCCTTTATTTCAATGCGAAAACGCGAGTATCGCATACGCTAAGGCCATAATATGTTTAATAAGAGTGAAATCTGTCATATATTTGAAAATTGTAAGAAAATGTCACGTGTAGCCAAATTTCAGAAAAACCCTTACGAAACATTTTCAAAACTTTCGTTCACTCATTGCTGAAGCATTTGACCAAAACGAAGTCGCCATCAAACCTCAGTTCAAATGTTAAATAAATAAATAAAAAAATTGTAACATTAATAATGCTTCCATAGTAAACATAAAATTTGAAATAGTCCTATTTGATTGTTTTTACCCTCAACGATGAGAAAATGTAAATATGTATATACAAAAGTACAATACGCCCACCGATATCAACGTGTGAGGGGAACATGTGTGACGTATCAGTGTCGGTGCAACAACAACCACCTGGTATATAAGTAGGTCTACAACGAGTAGCGACCATTAAATTATCTTGAAAACATTTACTTTATGTGTTTAAGGAATATTTGGATTTTCATACATAATTATTTGTTATCTTTCTTAATATTTCAAAACTGATAGCATACTAGCAAATATTCGCTTATTTGTCAAAGCCAAGATATTATTCCTAGACTTAGGTGTTAGATTTCTTTACTTTACGCTTAACATTCACATCTCTATATTAAAAATTTCTGGCCAGAATGCAAATGAGGTTATCTACACATTCTTGCACTTCAAGTTACCTTATGAAAGAATAAATTATACCTCAAAAGCGAGCAGAAGGACTTTTAAGATAATAATATTGTAAACCAGTTGAAAAACCAGTGTTCCATATGCCTTGATATTAATACTTATGATATTTCGATTATAGCAATCTTCTCAATATAACCAAAATTATCATCATCATCTTTTATTCTTCAAAGAACAGGTAATCTCTGCAAATAAAAGCAATAGTAAAGATTTCATCTCAGAAAGCTTAGATTATTTTTCTAGGCCTATAAATCATTTTGCAACATACAGGCAGCTTAAACACAGCCTGAAACTTCAACATTCAAAGAAAACTGGTTGTAATTCATATTCCTCAAAGAACAGGTGATCTCAACAAATAAATTCCTGAGTAACATTACATCTCAGATGGCTTAGATTATTTTGTAGGCCTATAAAACATTTTCCAACATACAGGCAGCTTAAACGCAGCCGAAATCTTCAACATTCAAATAAAACTTGTTTTAATTCATATTCCTACATTGAAATTGTTGTTATGACTGTTGAGCTTATTAGGTCTACTGTCATAATGCTGCAGACATGGTTATGTTGACCAGTCCGAGGAGCATGTTAAGTGTGCTTTCATTGCTGGCACCGCTAACCTTATCACACCACACTTGAACTGAGCAACGTAAAGATAAAAAAAAAATCAATTCAAATCACACAAATTAAGAATTATACCAATGCATAAAAGGGATCATATCTATTTAACCATAAGGAAAATAAGGCTAGCTGTGAATTCACAAACATTTCGACATGAATGACATTACAAATGAAAAAAAGAAAAAAAAATAGCACTACTTGGCAACATCACGTTGAGTCTGAGAATATGGACGATACAAAAAGAATCATGTCGCATGAGATTTGAGCCCCACTGTACATAAGACACACTAAAGAACTGGCCAGCGATGAAACATGGCAATGGTTACAGAGGGGAGAACTTAGGAGGCAAACGGAAGGAAAGCTTACGATAGATGGGAATAACATCTTACCCAGCTGGGTATACGGAAGGTGGTTGCATCTGGAGCGATGAAAATTGACCAGTCGGCATTTCTTGCCTACCTAGACCACGCCCCCTTTACACCAGGGCTGTGCATTGAAAGCAGTCGCTTGGTATATATTATATTATATATATATATATATATAATATATATTATATATATTATATCTATATATATATATATATATATATATATATATATATATATATATATTTGTGAATTTCCAGTTCATCACACATAAACTAGGTAAATCTAAATCAAAATATAAAAGAGAGAGAGAGAGAGAGAGAGAGAGATATTTGGAATTTCCAGTTCATCACACAACTAGGTAAATCTAAATCAAAATAGAGAGAGAGAGAGAGAGAGAGAGAGAGAGAGAGACGAGAGAGAGAGAAGAGAGAGAGAGAGATAATTTGTGCTTCACTACATAGCACTTGCCAAGACATAAATGAAACATGACTTCTTATACTTTCACGTGAAATTACAGGAGAGAGAAAAAAAGATGAGAATCCCACGAATGGAGATCTTGGAAAACAGAAAAAAAATTTATCTGGGCAAAGGTTTCAGACGAAGTTAACAATTAGCTGAAGTTTTGAGCTATTTACATTCTGCAAACACAGGTCGAAATATCGGTGCAGGTAATGAGAATTTTTTATGCGGAAACTTGTCTAACATTTTTTGCACCAGGAGAGACAATTCTTTACATAAAAAATGACAGGAAACCGAATGTTTCATGGCAAAGAGTGATACTAAATGGCATTTTCTTCTTCTTCTTAATTTTGTTGAAATGAATAGCTGCATCAACTGAACTGATTTTGAAATGTCTTCAAATCTCCTGATGTTTCTCTCTTCTTTGATAATGGCGTTTTAGATAAATTTTTATAATGTGCATATTTCGTTAAAAAGAATAATAGAGAAGTTCTTGGTCTTGCATATTAGTTCCTTACTAAAAGCAGTAAATATGGAGAGTACATACTAAGTGTTAACGATGTGCAGTAGACTAGAAACCCTACAGAATCTACTACCCACGTTTCACTTACCATCTTGCACTTTTATATTTTTTAATACCTGGAATATTGGAATAAATATACAAGACTTCGGACCTCTATATTTTTCCTTTTAATTAACAGAAACAAGAATATTAGTTAAACATTTAGTAAACAAAAGTATCGAAGTAAAGAGAATTCTTAGAAAAACTGAAGAGACAAATTATGAAATAATTTTTGGCTGATGCAGTTATTCTTTTGCAGGAGTCCTGGAGCTACTTTAGCCTCTAGTTTTTCTAGATTCCTTTTCAGGGATCTTGGGATCGTGCCTAGTGCTCCTATGATTATGGGTACAATTTCCACTAGCATATCCCATATCCTTCTTATTTCTATTTTCAGGTCTTGATACTTATCCATTTTTTCCCTCTCTTTCTCTTCAAGTCTGGTGTCCCATGGTATTGCGACATCAATGAGTGATACTTTCTTCTTGACTTTGTCAATCAACGTAATGTCTGGTCTATTTGCACGTATCACCCTATCTGTTCTGATACTATAGTCCCTGAGGATCTTTGCCTGATCGTTTTTTATCACTCCTTCAGGTTGGTGTTCGTACCACTTATTACTGCAAGGTAGCTGATGTTTCTTGCACAGGCTCCAGTGGAGGGCTTTTGCCACTGAATCATGCCTCTTTTTGTACTGGTTCTGTGCAAGTGCCGGGCATTCGCTTGCTATGTGGTTTATGGTTTCATTTTTCGTATTGCACTTCCTACATATGGGAGAGATGTTATTTCCGTCTATCGTTCTTTGAACATAACTGGTTCTTAGGGCCTGATCTTGTGCCGCTGTTATCATTCCTTCAGTTTACTTCTTTAGCTCTCCTCTCTGTAGCCATTGCCATGTGTCATCGCTGGCTAGTTCTTTAGTCTGTCTCATGTATTGTCCGTGCTTTGTTGTGCCAGTCCTCTGTTCTGTTTGTCATTCTCCTGTCTCTGTATATTTCTGGGTCTTCGTCTACTTTTATTAGTCCTTCTTCCCATGCACTCTTTAGCCACTCGTCTTCACTGGTTTCCAGATATTACCCCAGTGCTCTGTTCTCGATGTTGACGCAGTCCTCTATACTTAGTAGTCCTCTCCCTCCTTCCTTTCGTGTTATGTATAGTCTGTCCGTATTTGCTCTTGGGTGTAGTGCTTAGTGTATTGTCATATGTTTCCTGGTTTTCTGATCTATGCTGCGGAGTTCTGCCTTCGTCCATTCCACTATTCCTGCGCTGTATCTGATTACTGGCAATGCCCATGTGTTCAAGGCTTTTATCATATTTCCGGCGTTGAGTTTTGACTTGAGTATCGCCATGAGTCTCTGTATATATTCATTCCTGATCGCGTCCTTCATCTCTTGGTGTTTTATATCCCCTCCTTCCATTATTCCCAGGTATTTGTATCATGTCTCATCTATGTGTTTGATGTTGCTCCCATCTGGTAGCTTTATCCCTTCAGTTCTCGTTACTTTGCCTTTTTGTATGTTGACTAAGGCGCAATTTTCTATTCCAAACTCCATCCTGATGTCCCCAGATACAATCCTTACAGTCTGGATTAGGGTATCTATTTCCTTGATGCTCTTACCATACAGCTTGATGTCGTCCATGAACATCAGATGATTGATTCTGTTGCCTCTTTTCTTGAGTTGGTACCCGGCATCCATCTTCTGTAGTACTTTTGTCATGGGAATCATGGCTACTGCGAAGAGTAGTGGGGACAGTGAGTCGCCCTGGAAGATCCCTCTCCTGATATTAACCTCTGCTAGTCTTATTCCAGAGCTTGTAAGTATTGCATTCCAGTTGCGCATTGTATTTTTGAGGAAGCTGATGGTGTTTTCCTCTGCCCCATATATTTTCAGGCATTCTATTAGCCATGTGTGTGGTATGATGTCGAAGGCTTTCTTATAGGCTATCCATGCCATGCTTAGGTTGGTTTTCCTTCTCCTACTGTTCTTCATTACCATTTTGTCTATCAGGAGCTGGTCTTTTGTGCCCCTACACTTCCTTCCGCAGCCTTTCTGTTGGTGGGGGATGGTGTTTGTCTCCTCTAGGTAGTTGTATAGCCTTTCACTGATGATACCTGTTAGTAACTTCCACATTATTGGTAGGCAGGTGATAGGCCTGTAGTTACTGGCTATATTTCCCTTACTCTTGTCTTTTTGTACTAAGGATGTTCTTCCTGTGGTCATCCATTTGGGTGCATGGTGATTTGAGATACAATGCTGGAGTTGTTCTGCTATTCGTGGGTGTAGGGCTTGAAGGTTTTGAGCCAGTATCCATGGACCTCATCAGGACCTGGGGCTTTCCAGTTGGGCATTTTCTTTAGTTGGTGTCTGACTGAGTCTGTCGTGATCTCTGTGAATCTTTGTTTTATTCTTCCTGTTTCTTCTTCCTTGACTTCCTGGAGCCATGTTGCATTATTATTATTATTATTATTGTATCTAAAACAATATTCCTATTGAACCCGGCAATATGCTATTCATTTGCAAAACGAGCCAACACTGCAGTGACTACCCTTACGGGTATGTGGAAAGAAAATAAAAACAAGAAAATGAAGAATAAGTTACAAATCGATATATGTAATTCGCACTTCTCCAAATCGCATGAAGGAACGAGTTACCTTTCGAGCGAGTTCAGTCAACTAGAAGCCCCGATTTGCTTACATTCAACATATCAACAGAGTTCTTGTGGAGCTATTTCAACAATTAGAATTCCCCTTTCCTACACTAGGAACCCAACAAGATATTTAGTGCATTCAGTCGTTAGGAAACTATTTTTTTTTTTGCATTTTCGCCAAATGAACAGATATTTTGAATGCGTTTAACAGCTGTAATAATATTATTTTGAGTTCCGCCTATCAACTCAGACTTTTTGAATGCCTTTATCTAATTAGTAGTCACCTATTGCTCTCAATCAACCCATCTAGAAGACTTTAATTGCATTCAACTAGCTATAAATCACCTTTGTGTGCTATTATCCTGTCATCAGAGACCTCTTGGATGTATACAGTCAATCAGAAGCCAGCGTTTGTGAGCATTTAATCTACCTACAGAGATCGTTTTATTGCATTCCTATCAGAGATATTTTAAATGTACTATACTAGTCATCTTTTCTGCCCCTTCAACTAATTGGAATTCACCTCGTAAGGGCATTTATACCCTTAATAGATTTTAAAATAGGGCATTCATACCCTTAATAGATTTTAGAATAGGGCATTCATGCCCTTAATAGATTTTAGGATAGGGCATTCACACTTAATAGATTTGTAATTAGTTTTTTTTTTAACGTATTTAGTCAGTTGGAGACCACTTCTTTTGTGTATTATCCTATCTGAGGGAGAAACCTTTGATGCAATCGACCAAATGAGTCACTATGTGTGGCCTTCATCCTATCAACGGAGACCTCTTAAAGCATACTATAAGACAGAAGCCACCATTGAACAGTATTTAACCGATCAACTCTTACCTTTCAAATGCATTCAACTAGTTAGAAGCGCCACTTTAAGTTCCTCTACTCTTTCAACAGTCCTTTGAGAGCATTCAACTAACTGGATACCATTTATGAGCTCTTTCAACCTATCAACCGAGACACAGTAGAGATTTCAAAATAGCAGACACCGTAGTTTGAGTGCGTTTAGTAAACTCAGTTCGAATTGATTTTTCCGTCTCTTCCAACCAGCTGATACTGACAATCTGGTCGTATTTGAAACCTGGGAAATACCCCCTTTCCTCTAAGCTCACTCAGGCGTTCACTGACATTTTATGTACTAGAAAACACCACATTTTCTGACAATCCAAATGACTAAATCTCGTAAGTTATTACAAGTATAAATATTTTTCCTTTAAATATCAGAAGAAAATGAATAATTGGAAATATTCTGTCTCCCAAACAAATATTGTTCATTTTATGCCTTTGCGAACAATAAGCTGTTCCCTGGCTTTAGTTTCTCACTCGAACTATTTACTAAAACCCAGATTAATTTCATGACCTTTCTAGTTGACGTTGAAAACACCCAGATGTTTTCAGTATGAAAAACGTATTTGTCTCGCATCATTAAACATTAATACTAGCTTCTGACCCAGCGTTATTTTTCTTATTAAAATCCCAATTGCTTTGCGGAAGGCTAGGACTGAAAGCTCTCTTTTTTATTTCTCACATTTAGAAATTTTCTGGATATTATTTGTTGGTGGAAGCTGTGCTATTCCTTCAAAATATAAATTTTATTTCATAAACCTCACTTTATATAATTTAGATTATATATATATTATATTATATATATATATATATATATATGTACATTATGTATATATATATACTATAGTATAAGTATATATATATATAATTATATATAATATATATATATTATACATATATATATATAATTATATACGTATGTTTGTATATTATATATAATATATATATATATATATATTTATATATTAATATATATATACTATATATATATATATTTTATCCATGTTATATCTATATATATATATATATATATATATATATATATATATATATATATATATATATATTATATATATATATATATATATATATAGATTAATATATATATATATATAATATATACATACATATATATTGTATATATATAAATAAAACAAAGCTGTTCTTAATTTCTGTACTGATGCACACGAAAATGTTGCGATTTCTTTTTTCATGGTCTAAAGTATTTTTCCATCTATGCATCGCTAAAACTGAAAGCCGTTCATTCTGGCGTGAGGGCTTTCAGGTATCGTAGCGGGAGATTGCTAGCGAGATGAATACGCGAAAGGTATCCGCAGCACTCAATCGGAAAGGAATTTTTTGGGGGGGAAAATAATCCACAGGGATTCGTTACCATTTTCAGATTTTAGAAAAACCGGATTGAAGATCGAGGGATCTTTATTCCGTGAGCAACGTAGCAGCGGATTACGTTTCCCGTTTCAGAGTTTTAGAGGATGTTTGAGTGTGGGTGTGATTACAAAAACCGCCCCTGTTATTCGGATGATACAGAAATTGATCGTGAATCGTGTTCAGAAACCTTTTTGTCAGTGAATATGTTTTAAATATGTTTTATAGTTTAAAAGATATTTCTACGTTGGAAAATTGACTAGAACTAAAGCTGGTTTTGTGATGAGACGGAAAAGTTATTCTTGATAACAATTCGAATTTTTAGAGGATTTTTGTATATTGCTTAAAATGTTTAATTTTTTTGTTTAGTTGAAATAAGAAAGAACGCCTTTCATATCCTGGTGTACTGTTGAGACGAAAAATGTTTTCGGATTATTAAAAAGAAAAAAAAAATAATCTATAACGTTCCAACGTTTTGAGGGAATATCTTTTACAATGAAACATGTGTGAGGACAAACAAGAAGAAGAGGTCACAGTAGGTCGTGGTGAGAATCGCAAATGATTTCTGAACGTTGGCAAAAATGAAATAAAAACAATTTCTTTCTGACAAAACTGAAGATCGAGTAACTTCAACCTCTGTTTTTCTCTCAATCTATCTCCTACTCTCTTTCATTGTCTGTCTGTCTGTATGTCTCTCTCTCGTTTCGGATCGCTTACATGATGTATCGCAAGCACAGTCCTTTTCCTTATCTGTTCCTCCACACAACATTTCTCTTTCTTTCTCTTTCTCTCACTCTGTCACTTCTTATTTCATATGTATCACAATTCTTTGGCCCCTAAACACCCCTGGACCTATGGCAAAAAGGCGATCGAAACTAAACTAACCTAACCTAACTTGACCTAAAGTATATAAGTCTCTACCAACCTGTTTTTGGGGGCCGGTGGGGGAATAATGAAGAAGTTGTTATTGATAAAGCATTGGATTGAATCATCAGCAATGGATCAGGCAACAAAATCACTTAGTAAATATTCTTGGCCAGTAGAAAAGAAGACAGGGGAAGGACAGAGACCTTGTGTTAGTACATACGTACCACAAGTGCCCAGTGCTGCTAATGCACATACACTATTTGTGACTGTACATCACATGCCCAAGCTTAGAATTTTAGTTTCGTCATAAACTCAATTAAAAGGTCGTAAAGAAATGGAGAAAGAAAATTCTACTGGGAAATAAGAAACATAAAATGCAAAGGGCGAAAACCTTTTCGAACGAATAAGAAGATAAGTGCAAAACAGAGGACGAAGCTCCTCTAAAAATAGAAACTTAAAAGCTAATGAAAAGGACAAATGCTCATTTGGGAAAAATAATCGACCTAAAACGTAATGGACCACAGGAACAAACTTTTAAAAACAATAGGCGATCTTCAAGTAATGAAATAACGAAGAAAACTTTTAAAATAAAGATAGACCTAAGTGGTCTCTTACACAAATCAACCCTTAAGAAATCATAAAATATTAAAAAACAATTAAATAAAAGAAAATCTTAAAATACAACAAAATAAAAGAATTTTCTGAAACCAAAAAGTCTTCCTTCGTCGTCCCTTCCCCAGAATATTGCTAAGTGAACTCAGAGTTGTTATGAGATGCACACAAATAACCGCTGGAAGTTGTTTGAATACCTGAGGCAGCTCATTCCTATTCTGTGAGAACGGAGACGTATCGGAATATTGAAAGCAAGGGAAGGACAATTAGCGAAAGAATCTCATCACGTTCTGCAGCCGATGCAGAATGGAGCGATAAGAAGTATTGGTTTCTGTCTGCAAGAGTTTTATAATCAGGAGATTTTTCTCTTTTATTTGACGAGGGTAATATCTTCGACAAAAGCCTGAGTTTTGGTATCAGGGAGAGAGAGAGAGAGAGAGAGAGAGAGAGAGAGAGAGAGAGAGAGAGGCTGAAGTTGATAACTGAATTTGGGAATGATCTGATTTCTTTGAAAGGTACATTATAACTGTTAGGCTCTATTTAGCAATTGCCAGAATTTTCATGAGAGAGAGAGAGAGAGAGAGAGAGAGTTATACAAATCGGCTAATGATCGTACTTTTCCTGAAAGAGAGAGATCTGACTATTGACAAATTCAATTACTCACAACAGTTGTTATTTTCAGTATTAAATTATTCTGGGCCTTTGTGAGTTGAATATGAAATTCCCTTGGGTGATGTTTTTGTGGGTAGGAGGATGGAGGGGGTGGTGTTCAGAGGTGAACATTTATGATATACTAACAGTTGGAAATCGCTTTTACGGACAGACGTGTAATTAAAAAGTTGATAAATACTTTGAATCATTAATTTTTAGGTATGGGGACAAAGATAAGAGTTCGCTGAACTTATTACTTACAACATTTTCGCAAGCTGTACCTAGGTGAGGAAAAACCTGCTATATTAATTTAGTTGTGTGGACTGGCACTGAGTTCTCTTCCCCATTAATTTAGGCTAACGAAGTTGTAAACAGCATTCCTGTTTACTCAGAAGGTGCTTATAGTCGAGGAAGCTTAGTAGTACGAGGAAGGCCTTACACGTGTCCATAGAAATCTGTATCTCGTACCAGAGAGGCTCCGGTATTGCCAGAGGCGCCGTTTCTAAGGAAGTTCACCCTCGAGCGCACTTGGATGAAAAAGCTAATCAAGATGTTGGCAGTTTCGAACTCCTTTCGGGGAATTTCTTTTATTCTTTCATTAGATGGAAGAAATGTTATTTATTTATTTATCTTATTTTTTTTGTTCTTTCATTAAACGTAGAGAGTTTTATTTATTTATTTATTTATTTGTTTATTTATTTATTTATTTATTTTTTAGTTTCTCTTTCTGGGAGTTTTTTAAGTTTAATCTTCGATACTCAACAAGATGGTTCTGACAATGATGGGTTGCTAAACTGGAGACGTTTGAGCAACAAGGAACGATGTGGTTTGAAATGAGACGAGAGGGATTGAAAAAAGAGATTTAAAAATTGCTATTGAACTTAATGTACCTCTACATTTAACTCTAATTGCTGCTGTCGGTCAGCTAGAACTTGTCCCTCTTGGCTAGGGAAGGGTAAGTCAGATTAGGTTATATAAGACTGTATAACTGCCATATTTCCAGTAAACCTTGAAGTTAGTATTCTACTGATTTAAATGAAAATATATATAAAAGAGAATTCAAATAAGAATATATATAAATGAGTCCATTTAATATCTACAGGGGCAGTTCCTGAGTGTATATGTAACATATAAAGACTGATAATATGATATGTATGAGACAATGTTGTATGTCACGTGCTTTGACATCTCAGAAATTGGGGATCATCGTTTTTAACTTTTCTGGAGACTGAGTGGCCGAGCGACAGCTTAGGAATGCTGATGTCTTGTTGGATGGTGTGACATTAAGATCCTTACCTAAGCAGGTCAAAGATCATCTGTCGTTATGGGCATTCGTCAAAGGTGACTTTGAAACCAGTTACGAGTGGTTTGAGGGCGTGAACGGTGGGTGCGAATTCGTGCGTCCGTACAAGCTATGTCCGTTCATAATAGCATGTAATTAGCCAGAACCATAGAGTCTCTTACGGGGAGAGAAAGAGCCGGGATGGCTCTGCCAACGTTTTTTCTGTTATGTGAAAAATGCTTGGAGATTCTAGGCTGAGATGGATGAGTGTATTTATATCTATTTTAGTGAAAGGTGTGGCTTGGCTGTATTTTTGATATTTTGCAAAGATGTTCTATTTCATTTAATCTTTTGACTTTGTATTTACAATTGTGTATGCTTATAGTTTGTCCTCCTGTCCTTTTAACAGACGGTTCTAGTGGAGGGAACTGTACTGGTAGAGGGAACCTTATTCTGGAGAAGAGATAAATGGTGTTTGACTAGTTACTGGTAGACTGTTAATTACTGGGGGATATCTGAGTTATCTGAACTTTGAGTTATCATTCCATTTAATCATCCTGTAAGAATCTGAGTTATTCAATTAATACCTTGCTTTTAAATAAATGTATATTTTTGTAGTTCAGACTCTGATTTGATGACCTAATGAAATGGAGAGAGAGAGAGAGAGAAAGTGTTACCAAACCAGTATGCCTGCCGCTATGGCTTTCGCTACCAAAGTGAATAACGGAGGCGGTGGCCCCGTTATTATATACAAGGACCCCAGTTAACCCCAATTTGCTCATGACCAATCTCACTTTACAGTAGGACCCTTGTCTACAGTGTGCCCTTTCGGCCTTCTACTTTGCAACCTTTGTTTTGGTCTCGCCTGGTTAATTTGGTCACAGTCTACCTGGCTGTCCAACTTCTTTAACTTTCCCTTGCTGCAATACTTCCCTCTCACGTTACATAACTTTTGGTAGAGCTCCTGTATAGTGTAGAAATGCGACCAGTGGGGTTATTAATTATAATAATCATTATATTTTTGTTATAAGGCATCTTTATACGCTTTTATCTAGCTTGCTATTTTGACTGTTTGTTATCTAGCTCAAATCTTGTCATTCAATTTTCGGCCCGTTCCTTTTGTCCGATGGACTTGAAATTCTGCATGGTTACTCAGTCCCGGTGACAATACAACCCTTCATGATGAGTAGGTCAGCGGTGACCTCTGGTGACCCCACAGAGACCTCTCTTCGAATTTTTTTCACATCTTTGATTCACTAGAATAATCTAATACCTGCGGATTTTTCAAACCTTCTGTGGTTCGACAGTATATCAATATTTCATTAGCTAAATCGCTGTTATCAAAATGCACCGAAAAGTGAAAAATAAATTTTCTGACACACGCCAGGGTTTACTTACAGTTAATCATATCTACAAAAAAAAAAAGAAGAAAAAAAAGTGTAGGCGCCACACGTGGAAAGAAATACTGTAAGAAATAAAAATAAAATATTTCTTTTCTTGCAGCATTCCCTTCCATGTTTGGCACACACGTTTTTTTTGTAGACATGATTAATTGTAAGAAAATCCTGGCGTGTCTCAGAAATTTGTTTCTTTAAATTTTCAGTGCATTTTAATAAAATTGTGTTTTAAAAATTTTTCATATTTTTTTCCAGCTAAATGCAAATGAGACATACTAGTGTCTTGGTGACATTTGAGCGTTAATTATTTTGTTTTTATTGACAATGAAAATTCTCGTTTTTAACTTACATTCAACTTATAGAATAAAAAACGCTAAGAAGAAAACTGGTCATTAACTTACTCAAGTCTAACGAAGATACCTATAATACTTATTTTGAAACCCGGCCCCCCCCGCCCCCCCCCCCCGCCCGCCCCCCCCCCATGCCCCCCGCCACCGCCCCTGCCCCCCCCCCCTCTCTCTCTCTCTCTCTCTCTCTCTCTCTCTCCATGCATCTACAGAAGCCGTCCATCATTCGCTTCAAACTTCATCAGTTTTTTACGCTCGCGTATCGTTTTCCTCTTTTTGTTTTATTCATTTTGTATTGTTCATTTTGCTCCATTTTTAAAAATAATTGAAGACAATTATTATAGGTATCGATGAGAGAAAGAGACAAAGAATGATTCGGTTAACATTCTGCTGCTTCAAGCACCTTCAGGATTTTCAAGAAGAAGAAGAAGAGAGAGAGCGAGAGAGAGAGAGAGAGAGAGAGAGAGAGAGAGAGAGAGAGAGAGAGAGAGAGAGAGAGAGTTATTAGTTATTTAGTAAACATCAGGGGGTATTTTCATATATATGGACAGCATATATATATATATGATATATATATATATATATATATATATATATATATATATATATTTATTATATACACTTTATACATACATCACAAACTCTACAATATATATGATAATCACTTGAACACCAACAGTGACAACAACAACAACAATAATAATAATAATAATAATAATAATAATAATAATAATAATAATAATAATAATAATAATAATAATGACTTTATGCCATGCAACCCTATTCATGGAAATTCGTGCCAGAATGCACAGCTGAGATGACGTCTCTCACGTCTCAGCTTTAAGTCATTCACCGGTAATTATGGTGGGAAGGAGACTCTTGGCAATATTGCGTCGTTCAGCCTGCCGCGGATACGTAAGGGCTCTCGGATGAATTACCGGACTCCCAGTTCTTAAACATCACGTTCTAATCAGGGAATGTGAGCTGAATATTTGCCAGACGCTGCGATGAATTCTGTAGAGTCGATTAAGAATGAGCGAAGCCTCACAGGTTTTTATCTGGGCAAACACGTTTTCTTCCTCTCTCTCTCTCTCTCTCTCTCTCTCTCTCTCTCTCTCTCCTTCCGTGTCAGTGATTGGCCAGATGCAAGAGTGGTATATAGTAAAGCCTCTAGTAATTATTAATTTTGTAATTAAAACTTTCGATCCAAACAGAACAGTCAAGAGTCAGATTACTTTCGTCTCGTCTTGTCCTGTCTGAGAGAGTGAAAACTAAGTACATTGTTTCAGTACGTTGGTACTAATACAATCTATGACGACAAGGAAGATATAGATGCAGTGGCTATTCTATTTCACCGTTTCCTCGGCTGGTGATTGTTTAACCAAGTGTTTCCAACCGGAGGGGAAAATGATGGACATGACTCTAGCAACCGCATACCTAATATCAACAGTTAAAGTTATTGCAACACTAAATATATTGCAAGAAGCATTAAGAACTTGGTGAAGGTGGTAATGCCTTGATGAGACTGAAAAACTAAAATGAATGAATGAATAAATAAATAAATAAATAAATAAATAAATAAAAGCAATATAAAAAAGTAAAGGAATATACTGGCATCAAAGTAGGTCACTGACTTTCTAGGACTCGTAGAATCAATAACCGTTTGGACCTCGTAAACAGAAATTACACATGAACGCATAGGTTTGGACTAGAGCACAGTAGGTTAAGCTGATTTAACTTTTTCGCTATAAGAAAAAGCTGAAGATTGGATAGGGTGAACAGAGAGAAATGTTTGAATCCCTTACGTTAGCAGCCATTTTATCACGAAGGGGGTAATTCTTTCTAGTCAGTATATTGGATTTCATCTTGTTACGTGGAAATATTTTTGTTTCATTTTGAGTCGATTGAAAAATTGGTAGAAGACAGATTCACGAAGATATATATTTTGGTCAGATAGAAAAAGGACGCTCTGCTTGAGGTTTTAAGACGGCCGCAAAGAAACCTGATAAAAATATTCTTTATGATTCTCACCTTTTGAGTGCTCACAGAACCCGGACACGAATATGTCGAATAGGTGGCAGATGCATTAAGACAAAAGTTAGAGATATAAGAAGAATCTCGGAGCAATCTTACTACACGATAATGGGCGTTATGTCTGTCCGTCCGTCTGTCACTCAATCACGGCTAGTCCTATGGGCATGAAACTTGGCAGGGTTATCGTGAGGACCCCTAAGATGGTTTATAATGGGGTTTCATCCTACCTATCCCCACCTCCGACAGGGGTGGGGGTGAGAAGGGATTCCTGAAATGGAGCCGATTCTGGCAGTGAAACGAGACTGGTTATGCCCGTAGACTTAGTTACTTTTACGAATTTATTATACATAATTTCAGTATACATATGACTTATCATTTGGAAAAGAATACTACAAGGCGAACATCAATGACATAATAGTTGAGAAGACACTAGCGAGTCACTTATATGAGGCAGTAGATGAATTTGATTTTAGTAAGGATTGGTAAATTGCTAGTGAGAAGAAATGAGAGAGGAAGAGAAATTTAAAACTACTACGGATGCAAGTCGGTGTATATTCCAAAATATTCCGAAGAACAAGAGCGAAGACTGATCTGCAAGACCAGCGATGAAGCTTCATCTCGAAATTGTCAGCGAACCCAAGATGAGGCAATCTTTTTAATGCGCCAAGATGAAGCAATCTGAGGGGAAGATCTCATCTCGGAAGAGGTCGAGTAGAAGAGAGAGAAGAGAGATGAGAGAGAGGTGGAGAGAGCGAGAGAGAGAGAGAAGGATTTATTTTTCATATGAGGTCTGATCATGTTGAACAACTTTATAATCCTGAGTAGATACCAAGGACTATACGATTATCAATTATCCTTTTAATTAACTGTCAGTATGTCTTCTTTTT
>NC_087211.1:51871619-51876619 GCF_015104395.2 Macrobrachium nipponense | reverse complement strand
CATGTCTTCCATAAATCATCTATAAATCATCTATACATGCATGCATACATACACACACACACACACACACACACACACATATATATATATATATATATATATATATATATACACATCCATACATACATATATGTATCTATGTATGAAATGTATATATATAAGTATATAATAGATTTATATATATATATATCATATATCTATATATACATTATATAAATATATAGATTATATATATATATATATATAGATATATACATACACCATACATACATACATACATACATACTACACTACATACATACATAAACCATAGGTAAACTCAAGCAAATCTCGATACCTTGATTAAAACCTCTTTTGGGAGACGAGAGAACGAAGGACCCGCACAATCTCGGCTCGCAATCGATCCGACAGGCACCCACACAACAACACGGGATCACTTAGTATTCGGCCGAGCAAAACGATGCACATTTGCCCGAGTATAAAGGGCTCGCCCTGTTGAGATATGGGGAGAGCATTTGGAGTAAGCCCTTATGTCATACGCGATGCTGTACTCAAATGTAAATTTAATAGCTGAAGTTGTCTTGTTACAGAGTTCTTCAAGGAAAACAATGTGATATCGCGAACTATGTCGGTTTGCTTGTGTAAGTATGTATAAGTGTATATGTATATATGTATGTATTATATATATATATATATATATATATATATATATATATATATATATATATATATATATATATATATATATATATATATATATGCATGTTTGCATACGTGCGCATGTGTGTGTGGGGTGTACATTCATATTTATATGAATATATTAGTCATGTATTATATATATGTATATATGTTTCTGTTATATACACACACACACACATATATATATATATGTATGTATATTCATATATAAATATGTAGTAGTATATTATATTAAAATTCATATATATATATATGTACACGTATATATGTCTGAATATAACCTAACCAGCTACTTGATTACGTGGAAACGAACAAACAAGAAAAAAACGAAACACACACACAAAGGAAATTCACTTCGGTATTACCGGCCTTATAAACGGAACAGATTACACGAGAGAAGGAATTCCACCAAGGGATTATGATAGAAGTACGAAAAAGAGTGATCCCGAAAAATGCTATCAAAAGCCTCAGAGACGAGCGGGAGGGAAGTTATTTGCCGAAGGTCAACACGGGAGGTTAAAATAGTTTGAATCTGAGACGTTTTTAGGCCAGTGCTTTCTCCTTCCTGGCAATGGGAAGGTGGAATGTTCTTTTAAACCATTCTCATACACACGGTGCTCGGTGTCATGTCCTTTCTCTGCAGAACTACTTAGGGTGGAAAAAAAGATGAGAGGAGAGAGAGAGAGAGAGAGAGATAGAGAGAGGAAGAGAGAGAGCGAGAGAGAGAAGGAGAGAGAGAGAGAAGAGAGAGAGAGAGAGAGAGAGAGAGAGAGAGAGCATAAGAAATGGAGATTCTCTGAGTATTCATTTTGTTGACTTTGTTCTTCTTGCTTGAATAACATCGATTTCATCGTTAGACGATGTTAAAAACATTCAATACATATTCATTATCAAAAAGGAGAGCCCAGACATGAAAGATGTATATCTATGTAAAACTATCAAGTAGGTGCAGGTTGCATCTGAAATATGGAAGCAGCCATATTAAGTCCCTTTTCAAGGACAAAGGTTGCTAAACTCACTTGGTCATTGTTTTGATTCACTTCAGAATTCAGTTCTGACAAAATCTAATAAAGGGTAGATTTGTCACTTGGCTAACCAGTTGGTAAAGTTTCAGAATTCAGACATCATTTGGCTTGAGGACTAAATAACGATTGCATGAACCAAACCGGTTGATTTTCTTGACACCCAGCTGGGACCCTTTGCATAAACAGACAAAGGAACAGTGCTAATAATTACATACGTCATTTCAAATTCTATTGAGACTTACGAAAACTAAGCTGGTAAACTTGAAAATACTCTAAATAAATGATTAACTCCTTTGTAATCTCTCTCTCTCTCTCTCTCTCTCTCTCTCTCTCCCTTTGAATTATTGATTAATGTATAACTTAACCTTGTAATTAGGTGTAGCTCAAGGAGTATGCAAATGCTTGGTGGATTTGCAAATGAATTTATGGATTTCGAAACTAGCGCACGAAAATCATTATTTGATATGAATTGCGCGACGTATGGTAAATGTATTTAGCAGTAATAATATATACACATACAAATGCACACGCTAGCACGCACATTTATATTTTAGTCTTTTCGCTTTTGCGAAAGACTTTGTTTTTCCTTACGACTGTCATTCGTAAGTATTTCTGGTTCCTTCTTTCTCCTATGTGATATCTTAGTAGAGTGGTTCTTCTTAAATTAAAGGAGATGATTCAAACGGATAAGTTGAAAAATGTACAACAACTTTATTCTGTAACTCCATAACAAGAGAGACAGTTCGGTCGTGAGACCGTTACGTTTGATCGATAGGAATGAACTGCCATATTAGAGCATCACGTTGATAGCGAAACATTAGCTATCTCACGATTCACATAAAAACATACGTAGTCCGCCGGCTCGGAAGTTACAAGTTTCCGGCGTAGGTTAACAGGTCAACCGCTTCCCATGGAAGGTGTGTTGTAAAAGGTAGACAATATACAACACGATGACATATCAAACAAACCTAAACCAGGCTACTGCAGACATCGCATAGCGTAATCTAGATCTGCCTTGGTCACGTAGGACCCTCCTAATGCCAATGACCTCAGGTCATGGGTTTTTATTTACAGATTATGTAATTCTAAAATGTATTTATTACATATATGATAGTGCTTCTCTCGTAAAAAGATATCCATTAAACTTTGACACCAGAATACAATAGGTTTTTGTAGCACTTAAAGAAGAATTACAGTTTAGAGAGATTACTTCACTATCCTTGGGTATCATTAATATTAAACATTTCCCGGGTTCCCTCTCTCGTTAACATTCCTAATCCACAAACATGGGAGACGTGGAGATATTAAAATTTCATAAAGAAAGCTCACACAGTGTCCCGGGCTTCCAACCCAGGTCGGGTGTGTGTGTGTGTGTGGGTGGGTGGGTGGGGAGGGGGAGGGGGAGGGGAAGGGGAGGGGAGGGGGGTTTCGGAGAGGAGCGCTTAAATGAAATACCTGGAGGGGGTCGTGTTCACGAGAAGTACCTGCAATCCTCAGATTCATGCAGGAATGCAGTGACGTTCTTTGTTCGAATTACTGTTGACTGAAATGATTTTATCCTTGTATTTTTTCTCTGTTTATTTTCATTCCTCTCTGTGACGTGTTACAGGTATAAATAAATAAATAAATAAATAAATAAATAAATAAATCCCTTTATTTCCCTTTATTTGGACTACTGTTGCCTGGAATTATTTTATTCTCGTATTTTTCATCTGTAATACAGGTATAAATAAATAAATAAATAGATAAATGAATAAATTAATAAATATATAGATAAATAAATTTTTCCTTTTATTCGGGTTACTGTTGCCTGGAATGATTATATTCTCGTATTTTTAATCTGTAATACAGGTATAAATAAATAAATAAATAAATAGATAAATAAAAATGTTCCCTTTATTCGGATTAATGTTGCCTGGATTGATTTTATTCTCGTGTTTTTCATCTTTAATACAGGTATAAATAAATAAATAAATAAATAAATAAATAAATAAATATATATAAATAAATAAATAAATAAATAAATAAATAAATAAATAAATAAATGTTCCCTTTATTCCGATTACTGTTGCCTGGAATGATTCTATTCACGTATTTTTCATCTGAACATTTTCATTTCCTCTCGGTGTAGTGTTACATTAATACTGCCTGAAATTATTTTATCCTTGGATTTTTCATCAGCTTATGTTTATTTTCTCCTTATAAGGTGCTGCACCTCTCAATCGTTGACTTGTAAGGTGTCAGTTCATTGTGAGGGAATTATTGTTAAGGAAAAATAAGACAGAGTGAATGAGGAATAGAATGTAGTAGCCTTTATCGAGTTTTCTGGACAGCGTATAATGCTGTATGAAACTCTCAGCCACGGGCCATAAAACTCAGTCGGCCGTGGTGGCCTGCATTGTTGCGGTGCCAGACGCACGCTCATGGCTAAACATAATCTCAACTAAAGTAAAACCTACTAAGGCTAGAAGGCTGCAATTTTGTATGTTTGATGATTGGAGGGTGGATGATCAACGTACCAATTTGCATCCCTCTAGCCCCTGTAGTTTTTAAGATCTGGGGGCGGACTGGAAAAGTGCGGACGGACACAAAGCCATCTCAATAGTTTTCTTTTACAAAGAACGAAAAATGATGGCGCCTGTGTTCAGAAGTCGAACACCGAACGCGCATCTGAAAGGTCTCCGTGTTTTGATTAATGCATGCCGCTGAGCAGTCGACCCAAATAGTACCACTATATAACTGAGAGTTAAAGACGAGGGAGCAAGGAAGATGCCACCCTAAAAGACATATCCCCGATATCGTTCGGATGGCATGGGGCAAACTCTGACTTTGGCTTTAGCTTCGAGCTAATCAGCACCTCTCACCCCTCTTCTGGCTGCCATGGCAACCCCTCATTTACAGAGATTTGATCGTGATGCAAAAGGTCGATTTCGGAGCAAGAATGCCGTTAAATCCATCTGCATGCTGGTAAAGCCTCATTAAATACAGCACGGATGCTTGTGAAGCATTCCAGTGGAATCTACACAGTTGTCATCGGAACCATTGTGGAAGTGCTTATCACCTGAAATCAAAAACTAGTTTTTTCGATTGAATGCGAAAATACTGAAATCCCAGCAGTGTGGGCTATTTTGAAATTTGCTAACCTCCGCTCCTGACACTTAATCTAAATGTGACTTGGAATAAACACTGAATTTTCTATTGCATTTCAGCGATTAGGCTCACAGTAATCATGAATAAATATCTGATATACAAAGACCTGCTTAAATAATTTGGTTA
>NC_087211.1:51831619-51866619 GCF_015104395.2 Macrobrachium nipponense | reverse complement strand
TATTGACAACCACAATATCTCTAAATCCCGGAAAATCGGTGACCATTTCACCTTGAAGGAAAATAGAATCGAAATGAGTGGAAGATTTTCACCCTCGAGAAATATTGAGGAAACTCACGGGGAGACGCGAGAGGTAGTTGATATATGCTTTTCGGATTCTGTTTATTAGATTTGCAGGACATCGGGTCAAAGACCTCTGACGAGGATTCGAGGGGGGGAGGGGAGGATGGCATTTTCTTGCGAGAGTATGAGAAGTGTGGAGGCATCGGGAACTTTTTTATTATTATTATTATTATTATTATTATTATTATTATTATTATTATTATTATTATTATTAGTTTATTCTTTATTATTTATTTATTTATTTATTTATTTATTTATTTATTTATTTATTTATTTATTTATTTCTTTATTTATTTATTTATTTATTAATTCATTTTGTCTATCTTAGTCCTCCTATTCGACAGGGCGATATTTAAAGTGTTGGGGTTCCGGGTTGTTGCATCCTGCCTCCCTGGGAGTCCATCACTTTTCGTACTATGTGCGCCGTTTCTAGGAGCACACTCTTCTGCTTGAGTCCTGGAGCTACTTCGGCATCTAGTTATTACAGGTACCTCTTTCAGGGATCTGGTTTATTATTATTATTATTATTATTATTATTATTATTATTTTATTATTATTATTATTATTATTATTATTATTATTATTATCAACCAAACAAAAGCTTCTTTCAGTTTTCTTTTGAAGATTGAAAAATAAACCCACAAAATTATTGTGTATAACGTGTTTACTTATAAGTAAAATAAAATGTAAATACTTATAAGTAAACACGTTATACACAGTAAATGTGTGGGTTTTTTTTCAATTATTATTATTATTATTATTATTATTATTATTATTATTATTATTATTATTATTATTATTATTATTACTATATTAAATTTCTAACGTATGTGATTGGAGGTTCATCATTCTATTATCTTTATACCTTGTGCTTGAATGATCTCCAAAGTATAGTGAATTTGATAATGAACGACGTTTGTATCTTAATAGTTTTGTACATATATATATATATATATATATATATATATATATATATATATATATATATATATATATATGTATATATATATATATATATATATATATATATATATATATATATATATATATATATATATGATATAATTAAACTGAAAAAAGAATATGTTGCCCCAAAAGAAGAGAGATAGAGGGAGAGAGAGAGAGAGAGAGGGTATAGCCAAAATCAGCATAAACATGAATGATGTTTTCCTCTTCATGGAATCTGAATCAGCGGCAAAGGACCATTCCAGATTAGAAATGGATTCCCGAACTGTAAACGCTTCGGATCTGTTAACTCAAGCGACGAAGCCAACCAATATCCGTTCAGCTGTCAATAATATTCGACCACTTTGTCAATAGGCGACGCGGGGCGTGACGAACCTCTTTGACCTCTGCCTTTTCAGGCTGAAGAATAAAAGTGGAGAGGAGTTGGTTGCCCACCGCGACATGTTCACCGGGTCAGCCAATCTCCTTTGCGCTCACGGACGCAAAAACTGTACATAACAGAGTTACCTATCTCCTCCTCTCTCTCTCTCTCGCTCTCTCAACCATGTCTAAGCTCAACACATGATGATTAGAAACTATGAGAAGCTTCGGCGAAGAAACCGAAGCGTGTGACTGAATATTTACACGGAGAGTGACCGGTTTGTGTCAAAGTTACTCTGAGACGTGGATTGTTGATTATAAAGAAATGAGGTTGGAGTGGGGATGGGGGTTAGGGAGGAGGTAGTGCTTAAAAAAGGTTTTTAATACGGAAATGAGCAGTGTAGATCAGAGAGTGCCCGGTTTGGTGTAAAAGGGATTCCAAAACAGGAGTGTGTTGTTCTGATAGAAGCAAATGACGGAAGAAAAATGGGAAATGTTGAGGTGAATGATTATTGGTTGTACAAAACAAGTGAAGTATAGGACAGGTCAGAGGGGTGGAAAATGCTGAGATGCGCCATAGAGGTTTTCGTAGGATAAAAGGTGGATTGGAGCATTTTAAGTTGGTCATGTCACCAGAAGAGAGGGCGGAGGGCTGTTGGAAAGATTTATGATACGGAGGTTTGGAGAGGAGGGAATTCCACGTATCACAACAGGTGAACAAAAAGCGAATATTGCGAGGCAGGTATTATATATATATATATATATATATATATATATATATTATATATATATATATGTGTGTGTGTGTGTGTGTGTGTGTGTACATATATAGTATGTATATATATCATATATGTGTAATATAGATAAATATATATGTATATATATATATATAATATATATATATAATATAGTGTATATAGCATGTAAATATATTTATGTATATATATATATATATATATATATATATATATATGTACAATATAGTAAAATATATATTATATAGATAATATATATATATACTACATATTCTATATTATATATATATATATGTATATATACTAATATATATATATATAATATAATATATTATATATATATATACATATATATATATGTATGTATAGTATATGTATGCAAATATATATATATATATATATATATATATATATATATGTATATATATGTATGTATATATATATATATATCTACAATATTTCTTCATAATAATGTTATTTGCCTGAATGGCAGTATTCAATTCTATTACTGACTCATATTCAACCTTATTTTTTCATATATTCCTTTTAACCAAGCAGAAGTTGAATCAAATGAGCGTCCTGGCTAAACTCCCAAATAAAAAATCTAGTGATAAAACTGATTAAAATTCGGAAGTGTGTCGTTTCAAGGTTTCTTTTCCTTACTATTTACTCATCATGAATTTATTTAGAATGTTCCAAAGTAAAATGTTTGATTAAACAAAATCACAAATATGTTATAATTTTTTTTTCTATTTGCTCAACAAATCCAGAGGGCCTTCTTTCTTTTCAGAGCGCTCAATTTTTATTCCTAGCTCGGAGAAGGCAAAGACAGACAGAGAAGGTTTGTTAGAAAATCTCTCCATAGAAGAAAACAAACGTTTTGCTCTTCTTTTGTTGCAGACAGAAGAGAGTTCCACGGGGAAAAAGCGTCTGACTGGAAGACAAAATGAAAGAAGGAATGAAAAACAAGTAAAAAAAATGCAGCGTATAAACAAGGCCACCGAAAATATATCTATCTTTCGTTGGTCTCAGTATAATGCTGTATGAAAATTTAACCACGGCCTGGTGGTGGCTTGGCCCATAATGTTACCAGAAGTACGATTACGCCTACATTTAAATTAAAACAAAAAAACTACTAAGGCTAGGAGGGTGCGATTCTGTATGTCTGATGATTGGAGGGTGGATGGCCAACATACCAATTTGCGGCCCTCTAGCCTCAGTAGCTTTTAAGATTTGAGTTCAGACACACAAAGTACGGACGGACAGACAAAGCCGGCACAATAGTTGTCTTTTCAGAAAACTAAAAATGAAAACATATATTTGTACTTTTTTTGTTATAGATATCCATCTGTCACCCTTCTTAAGTATTTTGCATATCATCTGTTAAATAATATATATATATATATATATATATATATATATATATATATATATATTATGAATAACTTGATCACGAAGTATATAAAACGTGATGCTATGTATAAATAAAGGTTTTTTTTGCCACGAAGGAAAAAAATGAAAAAACGAGTTGGCCGAGTACTTTCGGTCCTATTCGGACCCTTTACTGAGGCATACTGGTTTTACAAAGAACACCATAGTCAAAAGAAGGCTTAATATACAAACTGACACTACCAAATTAGCCATAAGGGCGATTTTTACTCTACAGAGAGGAGGAGGAGTCATAGGCTAGCCACACCTTGAAGGATACCCGCGGTAAACAAGTGATTCTTCCAGAAAAACAGTACATTTTGAAAACAACACGGGAGCATATACAATTTAATATCATGAATTTTTACACAATTTTCCCAACAAAAAATTATTATTAATGAAAAGACGAAAGAAAATATAAATATATATATATATATATATATATATCGAGCAAGAGAAAGAGGGAGAGAAAATATCGAACCAGAGAGAGAGAGAGAGAGAGAGAGAGAGAGAGAGAGAGAGAGAGAGAGAGAGAGAATTATAACTATATACATGTGGGACTAATTTATTAGTTGTTCATTTATTTTGAGGTCCTTCATAAACATCTTACAAATATATGGGTCCAAATGGTACATTCCCAGACTAAGATTTAGGTTGTTTTTATTAGTGATTTGTATAATTGCCGATTCCAGTAAATTTCTTGAAACATAATCATTATGTCGATGATATCTTAGTAGTCTTACCTAGTGGTATCGATGTAAATGATTTACTGTCTAAATTGAATAATTTAGTGCCATCCATAAAATTCACTGTTGAAAATGAAAATAACAATGTCATCCCTTTCCTAGATGTATTAATACATAGAGAATCTTTCCAATGCAAATTCAGTATTTATAGAAAACCCATAAATAATTTAACATATGTACATTTTTATTCTGGCCACCATCTTAATATTAAAATTTCAATTTTTCTTCTATGTTCCTACGCGCTTTGCGTATCACGAGTCCACAATACCTGGACCAAGAAATAGAATACATAAAAAAGATAGGAAACGATCTCTGCTACCCACCTCATTTAATTGATTTATGTTATCAAAAAGCTCATAAAAAGTTTTATAATGTTGCTATTAATGAAAAAGAAATCCCTAAAAATGTACTTAGCTTACCTTATTTTCGTGGATTTGAAACCATAAAATCAATATTTAAATCATTTAATGTTAATGTAGTGTTCTCTTATAACAATACCATTAAAGATATGCTAATTAAGAATAGTCCCGTAACAAATAACAACATCATTTACAAAATTCCTTGTAAGGATTGCCCATCGTTTTACGTTGGTCTGTCTAGTAAAAAATTATGTGTTCGGGTTAAGCAGCATATGTATTCAGTTAGAACAGCCCAGACTTCAAATGCACTGTTTATCCATCTGAGTGAAAAATCTCATTGTATTAATTGGGGTGATGCCTCGGTAATTGCTAGATCTAATGATTATGTTTCAAGAAATTTACTGGAATCGGCAATTATACAAATCACTAATAAAAACAACCTAAATCTTAGTCTGGGAATGTACCATTTGGACCCATATATTTGTAAGATGTTTATGAAGGACCTCAAAATAAATGAACAACTAATAAATTAGTCCCACATGTATTAGTTATTATCTCTATTCAATCTCTCTCTCTCTCTCTCTCTCTCTCTCTCTCTCTCTCTCTCTCTCTCTGTCTTTCTCTCTCTCTCTCTCTCTCTCTCTCTCTCTCTCTCTCTCTCTCTCTCTCTCTCTGGTTCGATATTTTCTCTCCCTCTTTCTCTTGCTCGATATATATATATATATATATATTTATATTTTCTTTCGTCTTTTCATTAATAATAATTTTTTGTTGGGAAAATTTGTGTAAAAATTCATGATATTAAATTGTATATGCTCCCGTGTTGTTTTCAAAATGTACTGTTTTTCTGGAAGAATCACTTGTTTACCGCGGGTATCCTTCAAGGTGTGGCTAGCCTATGACTCCTCCTCCTCTCTGTAGAGTAAAAATCGCCCTTATGGCTAATTTGGTAGTGTCAGTTTGTATATTAAGCCTTCTTTTGACTATGGTGTTTCTTTGTAAAACCAGTATGCCTCAGTAAAGGGTCCGAATAGGACCGAAAGTACTCGGCCAACTCGTTTTTTCATTTTTTTCCTTCGTGGCAAAAAAACCTTTATATATATATATATATATATATATATATATATATATATATATATATATATATATATACAACCTATAAGCCTAAATTTAAATTTCCTAGCCATCCAATAGGAAAACAGATAAAGTTATATTTTACTTTTAATCAAATCACTACTTGTAACCTTTGTAATTCCATGATACGTGGTCTACGAGACGGCCATGTATACCTGTTCAGGAGATGAAATGCTGTGTAGGTTACGTTTGAGAGATTAGCCTCTCAGACGCACACGTAGCCTCAGAAACCTCACCGAAAAGAAGCCTCAGATTCCTTTTTGCGAGAAATACGTTCCTTGGCTGAAGAAAGAAGCCTTGAATGGAGGTAAGGTAAAATGCTAAAAGTGGGTGCAGGTAAGAGCCCAAGGGACGCTGCATATACCCTTCAATGATGCCTACAGTGCACCACGTGTCGTAGGTATTCATTTCGTGGTGGCTGTTGAGAGGTACAATGCGAAATTTCTGTCTGAATTCGATGATTTCACTGGCGTATGTTTTTAGTCATGTATGGAAAAGAGGACTAAAACATATCACCGTAAAAGAAGAAAAAGAAAAAAAGAATAAGTACAACAGGCGAATCTTAAAAGCACAGAAAAGGAAATAGACTTCCTACACAAACGACATGCAAGAGCTCCTTCTCTGGCCGAGGGTCCATGAAAGGGGGGGGGGGGGGGGGGGGTTGGGGGGAAGGGGCAAATAATGTTTTCGACTGTCAGGAGATGGCCGTAGCACCCAGTGAAATACAGGAGAAAGGGAAAGATGCTGAATAGCAGCTGGTCACTCTTTGACCAGAAACTGTTCTGTGGAATTTAGTTGGGGGGTCGGGGAGTGAGGAGAGGTGAGGAAAGGGGGGGGGGGGGTGTTGGCAGCAATTTATGTCCTTTCATAATGGCGTAGGAGCGGCTCTCCAGTGATAACCGCAGTGGCAGGGACTCGGTGGTAGGATATCAAAGGCTTTTTTCAAAAGTTCTTTCAAGAAAGACTCATTCACACACATAACGTACAAACACATATATACATAAATATATATGCAATATAAAAACACGGTATCATGCTTCTAAGAAATCAATAGAAGGATCCACAGTAATATTCTTGTTTATCCAGACGAAATATATTTCCACAAATATTTTTCGTTTGGATAAACAAGAATATTACTGTGGATTTTTCTATTGATAAATGTATATATAAATTATAGATGTATTTATCTCTCTCTCTCTCTCTCTCTCGTCTCTCTCTCAATATCTCTCTACTACTCTCTCTCTCTTTTTTTTATATATATATTATAATATATATATATATATATATATATACATATATACATACATATACATACATATGTATTTTGTGTGTGTGTGTGAGTGGTGGACGTGAAAAAGAAAAATTGTATTTAATAATTATGCCTGAATAAAGAGAAGCCATCGAAGAAAATTTATTCATGGAATATAAATGAATTATTTTGAAAGCGATCTGTCCAACCCAAAGACGGGGTTTCCTAGGCTTCTGTGAGTCATGGCGATATAGATTTTTTTTTTTTTTCTTTTATCGAAAGTCTGCCTTCCTTCCTTTGCGTCGCTGAATTTCATGGACGCATGGAGAAATTCATGCATGTTTAAATCGTTTAAAAATATCAGCGATGTAAAACCATTTTCAGAAGATTACTGGTTTTCTGTGAAAGAAAACTATTTTCCGTCCGCCCTCAGATCAAAAAGATACCGAGGGTAGAGGGCTGCAAATTCGTATTTTGATCATCAACCTGCAGTCATCAAACATACCAAATTGGAACCCTCTAGCCTCAGTAGGTTTTTATTTTATTTAAGGTTAAAATTAGCCTTGGATCATGCATCTGGCAGCGCTTTCCGGAGTCATGGGACTTACCTCACTCGACCGCATCTGGTGAGCAACTGGAGAACTGCCGGTCGTAGTGATGGTTTTATATATCATTATACGATGTACAGAAAACTCGATTCCGTCGAAGTTTACTTTCTCTTACATATTTGATTTTTCATTAATTCATTTTGAGAAGTCTACAACTTTCTAATGACAGTTATGTAAAGCGAAATTCGTTTGATGACGAAATATGACGATTATGAAGTTCTTAAAATGATTAAGTTTTATGAAATTATGCGCAGCTCAGCATGAATATTCAGTGGTACCACAAACATCAAAATTCTTTTATATCACGGCAGTGCAACTTGATTTTATGAAATTACTGATTCTGAAATTCCACGATCATGCAGCAACATTCAAGTTGACCTTCTTGATCCAGTGTACTTTGTTCCTATGTGAAGCTTCACAAAAATAGTGGCTATTTCTTTCATTGTGACCGAAGGCACTGAGAGTTTGCCTAAGAACAGCTGCAACAGCAGTGAAAAATAGCTAATCAACAAACAGGAAAAATGATGACTTTCTTACAATCACAATGCCTCTTCTTTGTTGCGAGATGCCCGTTGCAGAGCTCAGGCTCAGAGCTGAGGCAGGTGAAAATACTAGGGGGAATAATTTCCCGTTCGAATCTCCAGACAGACGGACGATCACCTTATTTCACGTCGATCTCTCTTCTGACGCATTCAGATGAAGGACGTTTAGCATTTTCTCGGTCAAAAAATGGAGATGGAAGGCCTTTGTGGCGTCGACAGATGGTTCGTCTGAGATGCTGCTGACAGAGAGTGAAAGGGGGAATTAATCTTTACGTTCTTTTCCCAACGAACGGAAATAATAAGAGAGAGAGAGAGAGAGAAAAAACCAAATCACTCGGGGCTAAGAAGGTGGATGAGATTACAGTCTCATTTCCTTCCACACCTGGAGAAATGTGGAGCGAAAATGATCGTGAAGAAATAGGAGGCAAAAGTTACAGCTACTCGAGGCAGAAAAGAACTAAGTAGAGAATTGTAGAGTGTTGAGTTGTCTGGTAGTGTTCTGTATTGTTTTCAGGACAGAGGATATGATATTCAAAGCCTGACACCAGTCTCTCCACAAAAGAAAGAAAATATTCCTGACTACTTTCTTTGCTTTTTAAGAAAAGGACAAACCATAAAAAAGAAATAGATCCATAAAATAAAAAAAAAGTGAAATACAGGAACGTACCTCTTAAAGGCACCGCTCTCAATCAAGCCCCGCTTCAGTCCGTCTGCTCTGAACGAAATTCTTCCCAAGAGATAAATCTCCACAGTGACCGGTTTTGCTAAATTCCAGGAATATGGCGATGCAGCTGGGAGGTGGGAAGAGCGAAGATAGAGACAGGGAAGGTCTAGAAAGAGAGATATATATATACGCGCTGAATGGTCGAAGGTATTATATACGATACAGAGAATAACCTGATATTCAAACTGGTAAAACGATATCTTCCTAACAAAAGAAAACGGCTAATTCGTTCTGTCTTGTTTCTGTAGTCTCAGAAACTATGTATTCGGACACACACACAACACACACACACACACACACACACACACACACACACACAGAGAGAAAAAGAGAGAGAGAGAGAGAGAGAGAGAGAGAGGCACTTCTAACCTTACCGCGCCCAGACCGCCGATCTGAGCCACTTAGAAGCTTTCTATTGGCTGAATTGTTACCATTGGATCTCTGCTCCACTGCCAGGTATTAGATAATTACATAGAAGGGAAACAAAGGGAAAAACGCAACATTATTCCTGGACACATTCTGAACAAACGTCGAGGAAGTATGCAAGACATTTTGAAATATGCTGCACTTAGCATTGACAGCAAGAAGTGCTAACTAACATTGCCGAGGACGGACAACTGCCAAGATGACTGACGAAACTCCTCACGCATAAAAACGAGGGATCATATTTCGAACTATTTCAGGAGGAATGGAAATCGATCTGGAATTATGACAATGCTGCCAGAGTCAGCAGTTATTGTTGACAAGGCGATAGGTTCACTCAGCATGTATGTCTGTCATTCGGCGTTTTTTTTTAATATGATTCTTTTCGGGCGGCGATGATAAAGAATTGAAATTGACAAAGGGATCCTGTCTTACATCAAACTAACGGTTATAATATATATATACATATATAAATATGTATGTATATATAAAATGTATATATACCATATTACAACGCAATAACTATTTCAGCCTATATTAAATACTAATAGGAAATCAATGATATATTTAAATATAAGAGTTTTAGTTGGTCTAAAATAGAACAAGCTGTATTTATCAACACTCTCCAAGCTCCAGATTTAAACAATTTCTGCACACAATGGATTTATTGCCGAAATTGCAACGCGCAAGTTGAATCGATTGGAACATTAATGCATGATTTGGTAACTGGACAATCAGAACCCCAATACACGTCACAGTCCAGTGGTTACTCACAGCGAGAGAGAGAGAGAGAGAGAGAGAGAGAGAGAGAGAATATCTGATACGTGGCTGCACCCCAGTGCGTTCAGATTTCCACCTGTCTAGATGTTGAATCATCACAAATTTTTTTTGTAATAGAAACGGTAGAGAGAGAGAGAGAGAGAGAGAGAGAGACTCTGCTGTAACCCGAGTTGATTTTCCCTCTGAGAGAATATGCGTGGAAAATGTCAATGTCAAGTAATCCGGAGCAAATAAAAAAATTCAAGGATGTTTTAGCAGCAATATAATCTTGCACTGAAATATCACGCGTTGCATTTCTTTATGTAAAAGATTTTCGATATTCCCGTATTTAATCGTTGTAATTTCTCTCTCTCTCTCTCTCTCTCTCTCTCTCTCTCTCTCTCTCTCTCACTAGTAACCACTAGACATTGACGATCACCGGGGTCCTGATTGTCCAGATATCAATTCATAAATAAATGTTAAAAATGTCTGTAGATGTATGTTGCAGTTTAGGTAAGAAGTCCATTGTGCGTAATATTATGGTGACCTTTTTAATCGTTCCTTACGTATTTTGAATTTGTAATCATGGTGCAACTTTAATTTTTTAATCTGAAATTTATAGTCTTCTTGTAATTAATATCGTAGATTTTGCATAGCCCTCGAAAATGGAATGAAGACATTACGAAGGGCCGATAGTGAATTGACCCTTTTTGGCAAGTCTTCATGTCCTCCTCTTTATTAATGTATCTCCGGCTGTGGTCACCGCTGTTTGGAGATATATATATATATATATATATATATATATATATATATATAATATATATATATATATATATATATATATATATATATATATATATAGATATATATATATATATATATATATATATATCTATATCTATCTATCTATATATATATATCATATATACATATATATATATATATATATATATATATATATATATATATATATATATATATATATATCTTTGACGAATACAGACCAGTTCTTTACCTGCCTTAGTATATTCTCCCTTGACCTGACCTTACCTGACCTGACCTTCCCAGCGACCAAAATCTCACCTTGAGCCTTTTCCTCCTGGACAATCTCCTTCCCAACCACCTACGTCCTTTTCATTCCGAATCCGCTCAGGCACGCAGTAACTCTTTCCTAACTTCCCAGGTAAACCCAATCGGGTGCAAAGTTTTCTCTTCTCTTTTCCTAAAAGAAAGAAAGAAAGAAAAAAAAATAAGCGACGCGCTGAATTAATTTCGACCCTCCGTCATTTTTCTTTTGGGGCAACGGCACCAGCTGGAGAATGCTCTCTCTCTCCCTCCCAGCATCGGTTCTATTTTTGTTTGATCTCTTTGACGGCGCCTTGTATTTACTGATATACTTTTTCAGACCTGCAAAAACTCTTTTCCAGATTTGCTGAACTTTCCTGAAGGTCTGCATACAGACAGTTTTTTTCTTTGTATTTACTTATATACTTTCAGATTGTACTACTGCGTCAATCAATGCAATCATTCAGACTTAACGAAAAATGTGCCACTTCCTTGAAGGTCCCCACACAGACTGGAATCAAAGAAGCCGGACAGCAAAATTGAAGTTACTAGAAGGAATGGGTGAAGTGTGCAGGGTAGAAAAGAATGCAGATAAGGTTCGCACGGAGGCTTGCAAGCAACCAATGCTTTTGCCTGCACAGTTCATTGCAAGCAGTATACTGCTACATGGACACATTTTGCCATCGCCACTCCTTAACGAACCGAATTACCCAGATTTGATTATCGGCTTCGTGTAGAAACGAATAGCCAATTTTACAATGAGGAGTCAAAGATTATAGGATTTAGGCAAAAGCATAAGAAGACGGAATAATACTGCAAGTCCAGAAATGCACTTTAACCAGATGAGAATGAAGATATTACGAAAATAATCTACTGTTTAGATTACCGAAAGGTTTCCATGGAACGACAGTTGCAAAAATAGATCGTATATAATTCTTAGTTCAACTATTGATCTGGAATAAACGTTCGTCTACAAAAGAATTTTGCAGACTTGTATCAGATATGTAAGGGATCGTGGTATGTGCTCTCTCTCTCTCTCTCTCTCTCTCTCTCTCTCTCTCTCTCTCTCCCTCCATGGGCCAATTTCCCCCATGTTTTAACACCTCTTCTTTAAAATCAACTGAGGCGATACGAAATATTGAGACTAGACTTACAAATGATTTATTATGCATGAAAGCTTTCACGCTTGTTGAAAAATGCCAGAAGTTTTAAAGGTCTTGCGAATATCTAGTAGAATTATATATATATATATATATATATATATATATGTACACTATATATTATATATATATATATATATATATATATATATATATATATATATATATATATATATATATATATAAAAGCTAACCAAGTGCCTTCTCTCTCTTTCTTTCTCACTCTCTCTCTCTCTCTCTGTTTATATACCCATACAGACTTTTATATATATATATATATATATATATATATATATATATATATATATATATATATAATATATATATATATATATATATATATATATATATATTATACTATATATATATATATATAAGTTTGTATGTACATTTTGCATCAAGTTCTGCATTATATCAGAAACGTTGTCGCTTCACGCTGGAAATATAAAGGAATTGGAAATCGACATTTTCTAATCGATTTTTTTTTGTAGAATGCAAAATCATTCGGAAGTGGAAGTTAAACGCCAACAAAAAGACTTGATGGGTTATCTAAGCGAAAAGCGAAACATTCCACCTTCCGACCTCCTACTGGCGCAGGTGGAAAGTATATTCTGCCAATGAAAAATCTACATTTTTTCCGCATTTCTGCTTTGGCCGAAGGAAAGTTGTTTCAATTTTGTAAGTTTTTTGTGGGGGTGGGGGGGGGGAGGTGGAGGTGGGAGGGGCGGGGGTGATTTTCTACGTAAGGACAGAAATTCTCATGGCATTATCATGATGCAACAACAGACAGCATAGCTTATGAAGGAATCAATAGAATGAAACGAAGGTGACGAAGTTCGAATTAAGACTTTAAGTACAAACTTTATTCACCAAATTGATGACCTAAGTAAAATACAGAATATTGTCAATATTTCATTCATTTCATTTCCTTTCCTTTGATAGATCGTATATTACTCTAATGCAAAAATCTCTTCTGACTTTGTAGAGAAATAGGTAGAGGAAAAAGATTTGAAATGATTAGTTCCTAACAAAAATGACAGCATGAATACCACTATATCATTACATTATTAATAGATAAATAGCTTTATATCTCTTGTCAGAAAGGTATGGCCTCTAACTAACATGTTCTATTTACCAGACACGAAAGCATAAGATCATAAGATTTAATCAAACACAATTCTTTCATTAATTTAAACTGGCCGTGATGGATATATACAACATTTTCTGTAAACTTTTCTCATTCAGGTATATGAATGAGAAAAGTTTACAGAAAAGGTGGTATTTATACCAAGAGATTCGTCCACAAGTAAGCCCATTTAGGTCACCCCCGCTGATAATCTTCCTTTAATCTTCTTAAGCGTTGGTTGAATGAACACTGCGTCGACGATATCTGATATCCAAGCCCCTTTAGAGATGTTCATTACCTGCTTCTATATATATATATATATATATATATATATATATATATATGTATATATATATATATATATATATATATATATATATATATATATATATATATATATATATATATAAATATATATATATATACATATATATCTTGTAATTCCACAATGGTCCCGTGGGTGAAGTATATAAGAGATCCTCACGTGAAAATGAAAAAAGGAGGTACCAAGACTTTCAACTTTTATTCCAAAGTCATCTTCAGGGTACTGAACAATTTTAAGAGAACAACTTATACAAGAAAGCAACATGAGGCCACAAATAATAAAACAAGTCAACAACCTACTTAAGTATGCAAATAAACATTGTTCAAAACATAAGACATACTTAACGGAAATATGTAGTTACTAAAATCACAGTACAATACTATCTGTTTGTAAAATATGTAACAACTTGTTTAACTTTTAAATCATCAAGAATAAAACTTTTTAACAATTCGTCCATCTTAAAAAGACCATCGCTCATATTCATGCTATTAAAAGAACTAATGAGGCAACCTTCAACTAACAATCTGTCATGCATTGATGAACTTCTAAAAACGACTGTAGCTGAATTCCAGTCTATAGGGTGTTCAAAATCCCTCACGTGACAAAAATTGGCACTTGAACCGTTCGCAACCCGTACATTATATTTATGCTGTGTAACTCTCTTACTTAGTTCCTTACCAGATTGTCCAATATAAGGCAAATTACAAACAGAGCAGTTAATCTTTCAACCTATCAACCGAGACACAGTCGAGATTTCAAAATAGCAGACACCGTAGCTTGAGTGCGTTTAGTTAACTCAGTTCGAATTGACTTTTCCGTCTCTTCCAACCAGCTGGTACTGACAATCTGGTCGTTTTTGAAACCTGGGAAATAACCCCTTTCTTCTAAGCACACTCAGGCGATCACTGACATTTTATGTTCTAGAAAACACCACATTTTCTGACAATCCAGATGACTAAATCTCGTAATTTATTACAAGTATAAATATTTTTCCTTTAAATATCAGAAGAAAATTAAAGTTTGGAATATTCGGTCTCACAAAAAATATTTTTAATTTTATGCATTGCAGTACAATAAGCTGTTCCCTGACTTTATTTTCTCACTCGAACTTTTTACTAAAACTCAAATTAATTTCATGACCTTTCTAGTTGACGTTGAAAACACGCAGATGTTTTCAGTATGAAAAACGTATTTGTCTCGCATCATTATACATTAATACTAGCTTCTGACCCAGCGTTATTTTTCTTATTAAAATCCTAATTGCTTTGGAGAAGGCTAGGACTGAAAGCCCTTTTTTATTTCTCATATTTAGAAAATTTTTGGGTATAAAATATTTGCAGGTGGAAGCTGTGCCACTCCTTTAAGATATGAATTTGATTTCACAAAACTCAATATATATATATATATATATATATATATATATATATATATATATATATATATATATATATGTGTGTGTATGCATGCATGTATATAACAGAGCTCTTCTTAATTCCTGTACTGATGCACACGAAAATGTTGCGATTTCTTTTTTCATGGTTTAAAGTATTTTTCCATCTATGCATCGCTAAAACTGAAAGCCGCTCATTCTGGCGTGAGGGCTTTCAGGTATCGTAGCGGGAGATTGCTAGCGAGATGAATACGCGAAAGGTATCCACAGCACTCAATCTGAAAGGAATTTTTAGGGGGGTAAAATAATCCACAGGGATACGTTACCATTTTCAGATTTTAGAAAAACCAGATTGAAGATCGCGGGATCTTTATTCCGTGAACAACGTAGCAGCGGATTGCGTTTCCCGTTTCAGAGTTTTAGAGGATGTTTGAGTGTGAGTTTGATTACAAAAACCACCCCTGTTATTCGGATGATACAGAAATTGATCATGAATCGTGTTCAGAAACCGTTTTGTCAGTGAATATGTTTTATAGTTTAAAAGATATTTCTACGTTGGAAAATTGACTAGAACTAAAGCTGGTTTTGTGGTGAGACGGAAAAGTTATTCTTGATAACAATTCGAATTTTTAGAGGATTTTTGTATATTGCTTAAAATGTTTTATTTTTTTTGTTTAGTTGAAATAAGAAAGAACGCCTTTCATATCCTGGTGTACTGTTGAGACGAAAAATGTTTTCGGATTATTAAAAAAAAAAAAAAAAAAAGTTAATCTATAACGTTCCAACGTTTTGAGGGAATATCTTTTACAATGAAATATGTGTGAGGACAAACAAGAAGAAGAGGTCACAGTAGGTCGTGGTGAGAATGGCAAATGATTTCTGAACGTTGGCAAAAATTAAATAAAAACAATTTCTTTCTGACAAAACTGAAGATCGAGAAACTGCAACCTCTGTTTTTCTCTAAATCTATCTCCTACTCTCTTTTACTGTCTGTCTGTATGTCTCTCTCGTTTCGGATCCATTACATGATGTATCGCAAGCACAGTCCTTTTCCTTATCTGTTCCTCCACACACACATTTCTCTTGCTTTCTCTTTCTCTCACTCTGTCACTTCTTATTTTATATGCATCACAATTCTTTGGCCCCTAAACACCCCTGGACCTATGGCAAAAAGGCGATCGAAGCTAAACTAACCAAAGCTAACTTGACCTAAAGTATATGGGTCTCTACCAACCTGTTTTTGGGATCATAAGAGTATTTTTGATAAAAAAATTTTTTGGGGGGATGATGAAGTTGTTATTGATAATGCATTGGATTGAATCATCAGCAATGGATCCGGCAACAAAATCACTTAGTAAATATTCTTGGCCAGTAGATAAAAGGACAGGGGCAGGAGAGAGACCTTGTGTTAGTACATACGTACCACAAGTGCCCAGTGCTGCTAATGCACATACACTATTTGTGACTGTACATCACATGCCCAAGCTTAGAATTTTAGTTACGTCATAAACTCAATTAAAAGGTCGTAAAGAAATGGAGAAAGAAAATTCTGCTGGGAAATAAGAAACATAAAAAGCAAAGGGCGAAAACCTTTTCAAACGAATAAGAAGATTAAGTGCAAAACAGAGGACGAAGCTCCTCTAAAAATAGAAACTTAAAAGCTAATGAAAAGGACAAATGCTTATTTGGGAAAAATGATCGAACTGGAACGTAATGGACCACAGGAACAAACTTTAAAAACCACAGGCGACCTTCAAGTAATGAAATAACGAAGAAAGCTTTTAAAATAAAGATAGACCTAAGTGGCAATGGAAGAATTGGAAAGAATGTTAGAGAATAAATTCAAGGAACATGATAATAATGATAGAAATTGGAGCCCTGTTGCGAAATAGATATAAGAAAACTAAAACCTAAAGCGCAATAACAAAAACGAAACGAAATCTTTTCAAAATTATTGTGAAACCTTAGATAAGATAGTAGTAGGAGTCTCTTACACAAATCAACCCTTAAGAAATCTTAAAATATTAAAATACAATTAAATAAAAGAAAATCTTAAAAAACAACAAAATAAAAGAATTTTCTAAAACCAAAAAGTCTCTCTTCGTCGTCCCTTCCCCAAAATATAGCTAAGTGAACTCAGAGTTGTTATGAGATGCACACAAATAACCGCTGGAAGTTGTTTGATTACCTGAGGCAGCTCATTCCTATTCTGTGAGAACGGAGACGTATCGGAATATTGAAAGCAAGGGAAGGACAATTAGCGAAAGAATCTCATCACGTTCTGCAGCCGATGCAGAATGGAGCGATAAGAAGTATTGGTTTCTGTCTGCAAAAGTTTTATAATCAGGAGATTTTTCTCTTTTATTTGACGAGGGTAATATCTTCGACAAAAGCCTGAGTTTTAGTATCAGGGAGAGAGGAGAGAGAGAGAAGAGAAGGGAGAGAGTAGAGAGAGAGATAGACGTCGAGAGAGAGAGACGAGAGAGAGAGAGAGAGAAGAGAGAGAGGCTGAAGTTGATAACTGAATTTGGGAATGATCTGATTTCTTTGAAAGGTACATTATACAACTGTTAGGCTCTATTTAGCAATTGCCAGAATTTTCATGAGCGAGAGAGAGAGAGAGAGAGAGAGAGAGAGAGAGAGAGAGAGAGAGAGAGAGTTATACAAATCGGCTAAATATAAACCGGCTAATGCTCGTATTTTTCCTGAAAGAGAGAGATCTGACTATTGGCAAATTCAATTACTCACAACAGCTTGTTATTTTCAGTATTAAACTATTCTGGGCCTTTGTGAGTTGAATATGGAATTACCTTGGGTGATTTTTTTGTGGGGATGGGGAGGATTAAGGGGTTGGTGTTCAGAGGTGAACATTTATGATAAACTAACAGTTGGAAATCGCTTTTACGGACAGACTTGTAATTAAAAAAGTTGATAAATACTTTGACTCATTCATCCTTAGGCCTAGGGACAAACACAAGAGTTCGCTGAACTTATTACTTCCACCCATTTCGCAAGCTATACCTAGGTGAGGAAAAACCTGCTATATTAATTTAGTTGTGTGGACTGGCACTGAGTTCTCTTCCCCATTAATAAAGGCTAACGAAGTTGTAAACAGCATTCCTGTTTACTCAGAAGGCGCTTATAGTCGAGGAAGCTCAGTAGTACGAGGAAGGCCTTACACGTGTCCATAGAAATCTGCATCCCGTACCAGAGAGGCTCCGGTATTGCCAGAGGCGCCGTTTCTAACGAAGTTCACCCTCGAGCGCACTTGGATGAAAAAGCTAATCAAGATGTTGGCAGTTTCGAACTCCTTTCGGGGAATTTCTTTTATTCTTTCATTAGATGGAAGAAATGTTATTTATTTATTTATCTTATTTTTTTGTTCTTTCATTATACGTAGGGAGTTTTATTTATTTATTTATTTATTTATTTATTTATTTATTTATTTATTTATGTATTTATTTATTTATTTATTGATTTTATTATTTACTATTTTTTGTTTCTCTCTCTGGGAGTTTTTAAAGTTTAATCTTCGATACTCAACAAGATGGTTCTGACAATGAGGGGTTGCTAAAATGGAGACGTTTGAGCAACAAGGAACGATGTGGTTTGAAATGAGACGAGAGGAATTGAAAAAGGAGATTTAGAAATTGTTATTGAACTTAATGTACCTCTACATTTAACTGTAATTGCTGCTGTCGGTCAGCTAGAACTTGTCCCTCTGGGGTAGGGAAGGGTAAGTCAGATAAGGTTAGATAAGACTGTATAACTGCCATATTTCCAGTAAACCTTGAAGTTAGTATTCTACCGATTTAAATAAAAATCTATATATAAGAGAATTCAAATAAGAATATATATAAATGAGTCCATTTAATATCTACAGTGCCAGTTCCTGAGTATATACAATGACCACAGTTCACCCCAATTTGCTCATGACCAATCTCACTTTACAGTAGGACCCTTGTCTACAGTGTGCCCTTTCGGCCTTCTACTTAGCAACTTTTGTTTTGGTCTCGCCTGGTTAATTTGGTCACAGTCTACCTGGCCGTCCAACTTCTTTAACTTTCCCTTGCTGCAATATTTCCCTCTCACGTTAGATAACTTTTGGTAGAGCCCCTGTATAGTGTAGAAATGCGACCAGTGGCGTTATTAATTATAATAATCATTATATTTTTGTTATAAGGCATCTTTCCACGCTTTTATCTAGCTTACTATTTTGACTGTTTGTTGTCAAATCTTGTCATTCAATTTTCGGCCTGTTCCTTTTGTCCGATGCACTTGAAATTCTGCGTGTTACTCAATCCCGGTGACAATACAACCTTTCATGATGAGTAGGTCAGCGGTGACCTCTGGCGACCCCACAGCGACCTCTCTTCGAATTTTTTTCACATCTTTGATTCAGTAGAATAATCTAATACTTGCAGATTTTTCAAACCTTTTGTGGTTCGACAGTATATCAATATTTCATTAGCTAAATCGGTTATTTTTTTCTGTCAAAACTAAAAAGTATAAAACAGAAAAATGGTAATTTTTTAAAAAACACGCTTTTATCAAAATGCACTGAAAAGTGAAAAATAAATTTTCTGACACGCCAGGGTTTATTTACAGTTAACCATAGGTAAAAAAAAAAAAAAAAAAAAAAAAAAGCGTGGGCGCCAAACGTAGAAGGAAATACTGCAAGAAATAAAAAGGAAATATTTGTTTTCTTGCAGCATTCCCTTTCATGTTTGTCGCCAACGTTTTTTTTTGTAGACATGATTAATTGTAAGAAATTCCTGGCGTGTCTCAGAAAATTTGTTTTTTAAATTTTCAGTGCATTTTAATAAAATTGTGTTTAAAAAATGTTTCATATTTTTTTCCAGCTAAATACAAATGAGACATACTAGTGTCTTGGTGATATTTGAGCGTTAATTATTTTGTTTTTATTGACAAAGAAACTTCTCGTTTTTAACTTACATTCAACTTATAGAATAAAAAACGCTAAGAAGAAAACTGATCATGAACTTACCCAAGTCTAACGAAGATAACTAAAATACTTATTTTGAAACCCGCCCTCGGCCCCCCCCCCCTCTCTCTCTCTCTCTCTCTCTCTCTCTCTCTCTCTCTCTCTCCATGCATCTACAGAAGCCTTCCATCATTCGCTTCAAACTTCATCAATTTTTACGCTCGCGTATCGTATTCCACTTTTTGTTTTATTCTTTTTGTATTGTTCATTTTGCTCCATTTTTTTCCATCAAAGTTTTTAACGGATATTTCGCAAGAGATGAAAAAAGAATCTTCTCCTTCTTTCTTCATATTCCTTGTTTTTTCTTTTCACAGAGAAAGAAAGAACGCTGAAGAGGATGAGGGAGCATCAACATCCTTATGAAATATATAATTATGGTAAATGGCAATTTTTGCAAATAATTGAAAACATAATTATCATAGGTATTGATGAGAGAAAGAGACAAAGAATGATTCGGTTAACATTCAGCTGCTTCAAGCACCTTCAAGATTTTCAAGAAGAAGAAGAATTAAAGAGAAGAAGAAGAAGAAGAAGAAGAAGAAGGAGAGAGAGAGAGAGAGAGAGAGAGAGAGAGTTATTTAGTAAACATTAGGAGGTATTTTTCGCTCTGCCTCGGAATTGATATATTTTCATAAATGTACCGAAGGGGAATTTTTAGTTGATAATAATTTCGTCCCCCATGGGATCGAACCACCGTCCAGTGGGAAACGAAATCAGAAACGGACAGTGACGCTATCGAGTCCCCTACAGGAGATCTTACTAGTTTTTCAGCTGAATCAGGACACAGTACCACCCCAGAAGCAACCAACAACAGTCGACTAACACTGGGTCCCTAATTCTACTGCTAGGTGGACCAGAGGGCTTTGGGTGTGAAGAAACGAGCCCATCCGTTTCTCCCCGCCGGAGACTCGAACCCTAGATCTCCCGTTTCTGATTTCGTTTCCCGTCCACTTGACAGTGGTTCGATCCCATGGGGGGGACGAAATTATTACCAACTAAAAATTCCCCTTCGGTACATATATAAAAATATATCAATTCCGAGGTAGAGCGAATTAGATATTAAAGGACATTTGTAGCTCGAATGATATATATATATATAATATATATATATATTATATATATATATATATATATATATATAATATATATAATTATATATATATATATATATAAATATATATATATATATATATATATATATATATCTATATACATACATTATACATATATATATGTAAGGCCTAGGGTTTGATTAATAATATATTGTCTGTTGTGTCAGTGACCTATGGAATGTGGAGAACAGTGCAGAAGCAACGACCCCAGAGTAGCTGATGAATGAGTTTCTGGGGATGGCGTGAAATAAAAATGCTTAGTTCGACAAGTCAATGTACTGAGCTTATTAACTCTTCTCAAAGTTGCCTTTGTGAAAACTGGATTTAGCTAGAACCGTGAGGCGCTAACGAACTGTGCGTTCGTATGTGCGTGTGCGCCTCTCTCTGTTAAAAGAGTGTCATACCCAAGCCTATGGGTGGATTTTGACAGAGGGGCTTCAAGTCACAGGCAAGATGCCGTGGCGTTCGCCGGGGAGTTTTTGTGACATAGTGTTTAAGTGTCCGGTTGCTTGGGTGAGTGTTGAAGTGTTTTAGCCGAAGACTGGCTTGTTGTCTGTTTGACATTTTTAAGAATATCTGATCTTTAGATTTTGTTGCTAAACTTATGTGTACTTACCGGGATGTGTTCTGTATCTTTGAAACAGACGATTCTGGTACTTCTGGAATGCAGGGAGACAAAGAGTTCCCAGATGGGTGTAGACTTTTTTGGTGACTAATGATTACTATCAGACATTGTACTATTCGGGGTTTTTTGAGTTAGTCTGTAAGACTGGATTACTTGATTGATTGATTTATTTATTCATTGTTAATAAACGTTAATGTTATGATGCAACTCTCTCATTTTTGTTACCTGTTAGAATGGAGAGAAAGAGGTGGAGAGAGAGAGAGGTGTCGGTGCTAGAGAGAGAGAGATTCCTTGGAGAGAGAGAGAGAGAGAGAGGGATTGCCGAGAGAGAGAGAGAGAGGAGAGAGAGAGAGAGAGAGAGAGAGAGAGAGAGGCTGTGTGTTGGTTTGCCTTCCGCTCGTGTTGCACGCTTACCTAATGAATAATGGGGGGGGGGGAATCCCCCCATTAACAGTGGTGGCAGGCGGTGAAAAAGGTGTTATAAAAGAGTTTTTCTTTATGCCTAGGAACGCCAATGTAGAGATATGGGTGACCAGTTAGGGGTTATGGCTTAGCGATAGTTTTCGAACGACAAAGCCTTTGTGGGATTGTGGAAAATTGTTAAATTGTTGGATCTCAGTTGCTAAGTGAAGGGGGTAGAGAAATATCCGTAGCCGATGGGATGGGGGGATGAGGCAAAGTAAAATTTTCATTAGGTCATCAAATTTGCTGCGTAAACGAGATTCTTCAGGGCGTGAGTCGTGAGAGCAACTCAGTTTGGTTTGTAAGTGACAGTTGCCAGATGCCTTCTCGCCGATCGCGTTTACATTGTGCCGACGAGATTTACGTGTTTTACGAGAATTTCGAGTTCTTTTTGTTCCCATTATGGAGTGGTGAGTGTTAAAAACTATTGTTTTGAAGGAGAGGGTTGTTTTAAATATTTCAGAGAAATGGGATTGGTTCAAGAGGTCAAAAATTTTTCTTGTCTTTGCCCCATAGTAGCAGAAGTGACGTGTTTTCTTTATTCACGCCTGTTTATGATAGACGTATTCGTCTTTGTTTTAAACACATAAGAGTGTATAGAGATGTGTTTTTGCATGTGAACTGTGCTTAGATAAGCATACTTGGCTTAGAGACAGAGCGGCCACAATTTTACGGGCTCAGCACTTTCTACTTACCGCGCAGAGAGGCGCGTTGCATTGTGGGTACTGCATACCTCAAGGGAGGGCATTGCGAGATGGGTACTAGTGTATACCTTGGGAGGGGGTCCTCAGACACTGTTCAAGGGGAGATGGGGGTACTACTGTGTATGCCTCGGGCTGTTCTGCCGCTTGACTGAGGGGTTGTTCTAACAGGGGGGAGAAATTTTTTTTTCTCAGTGTGTGTGAACTCCCCCTTTTCCTTTTTTTTTTTCTTTGTGTTGGGGTATGGATTTGCCCTTGACATTGGATGCTAAGACATCAGCTGATTGATTAGTTGATGAAGTGAAATGCCCGTAGAGTCTTTTTTTTTAGAAAAGAGATATTTTTTTCTTTCTTGGAGGAAGAGAAAAGGAAATAAAAAGAGATTTTTCTTTTCCGTGAATGCGGGGAAAAGTAGTTAACATGCACGGGATGTGTTATATGTTTTCTTTGTGCCTTGAAAGACACAAATATAAGGGGGATACACAGATTATTTTTTTTATTGTGTTGGAGAGATTACTTTGAAAATGGTGCCGAGTGGTGATGTATGCTAATGCCCAGTGCCGTGAATGGTGTATGCTGGAGAAATTGTATGTCATAGGATTCAGCAATACTAGTGTATGCTATTTGAATTCACCCTTACTTGAGATCTTTGCAAGAGAATTGTTGCTATGGAGAGTTATTATTATTGTTATTATTAATTAATATTATACTTGAGATGTGTTCACGGGAGGTTTGCCTTAAGTATAATTATCATTACGGAGAATTGTTTTACGAGAGATTTTGAGATATTCATGGGAGATTATTTAATAATTATTACAGATAATTATTCATGGATAATTATTACAATGAATTAATGGGAGAAGTCTTGTGTTAATTATTTGTTGAGTTTTTGTAACTTTGGAGAATATTTCAGTGATTCACTGGGGATGAGTTTTGCTGAATCTTGATGAATCTGACTGAATCTTGGTGAATTGTGTTGAATCTTGCTGAACTTTTGCTGAATTTTTTTGTGCTGAATTCCTTGGAGAATGGACAAGCATTGACATTGGTGATATTTTTTTTATACTGATACTGATGATTTTGATGATAGCAATTTTTTTGGTGATTTTGTGATAATGATATTTCTGATACTGATTTTTTTTATACTAATACGTGGGAACTGTAATGCTATCAAGGGTGGTGAAATCTTTTTTTGATTTTGGGAGGAACTAACAACACATTATTTTAGTTTTTTTTTCTTTTTTTTATGGGTTCAGCAGATAATTCCTTTTTTGGGAATTAGCCATCGCTGACACAAGTTTTTTTTACCATGAGTGAATTTGAATTTGTTTTTTCTCTCCAGTTAGTGTGAATATTATCTCAGTTCGTGACTTAGAGTCATTGTTCGAGAACGTGTTTGTGTTTCAGCTATTTGATGCTATAGAGAAATATATGGGAGAATTTCTTGCATGTTTTGGATGCATACGCAGTGGCACTACATTTTTTCTCTGGATATTTGTGTTCCAGAAATTGTGAGTTTTCTTGCACAATACCTTTGTTGTATTTGTGACGACTTTGTGAGAGATAGGAAACTTGGTTAAGTTTTCTAGTGGCCTATGTCGTAGTACATATGGAGAAGTCTTGGCTAAGACTCTTTGAATTTGGAATTCTGTTATATGGAGTTGTGGCACATTGGTGATTTTTTCTAGAATTTTCTAGACAGTTTTATTTGCCGAGTTTTTGCCCTTTTTTAGCAATTATGCTAAATGGAGAGAGTTTTATAGTCTTGACTATAACATTGAGTTATTCTCTGGAGAATTGGAGTTATAATTAAGATATATTATTTGGAGTTATAATTGGAGGTATATATTATTTTGGAGTTATAATATATTGGAGATATATTTTTGGCCATTTTTGATATTTGCCAATGTGATGAGAGCTATGTTTAGTTCAATTATTTTGCAACCATCTTTGTTGCAAATGGAGACACATTTTTGAGGAGATTATGGGGCAATATTTGTGAGTGTGTGAGTTAGTTGCCTTGAGTGCACATTTTTTTGGAGATATATTTTTTGGAGCCTTGTTTTGTTCCACATGGAGTTATTGGGGAAATAGAGGTAAATATTTTATATTTGCCGAAATAGAGGTGATTATTCTCTATTCCTGGAGTGGTGTTTTTTTTATTGACATGTGGCTATTGGAGAAATAAGAGAGAAATATAAGGGGGTTGGTTATTAACCAAATGGAGGAAATATTTTTATAACCGGAGTGGTGTTATTATTAATATGGTGTCTCATAATGGAGTTGGAATTAACACTTGGCGGGTGACCCTTTTTTTGTGGTTATGGGAGTTTTTTTTCGAGACAAGAGAAGATTTCTGTGGTTCTCTTTTTTGGTTTCATGACTATTTAGAGGCGAATGGCATTACTGCATTACGAGTCATTTGGAGATGTGTGCATTTTTTATGTTCACAAGTGTGTTATTCTTGGAGAAATATAATTTGGGGCAGAGTCCTGTTGAGAGAATAAGTCTTTGAGACAAATTTTTGAACACATTAGTCATATCCTGGAGTTAATTCTGTGAAATGTGTCTGTTAGACCTTTTTCTAGAGAATCATGAGTTTCCGAACTTATGTGTCTTACCAGACAATTTTTGTGCTGTTGTTTGAGCATACGTCCGCAGGCGATTTTTCTGCTGACAAGCGATGTGATGAGCCGTGTGCTGACTTTTTTCCTCTGATGATGATAGATCAGAATTTTTACAATATCTGGAAATGTTGACAATAGCATTTCACGAAAGCGCATGTGTTAGAGCTTGCTTTCTGGCAAATTCCATAACTTTACATGGAGCATTTCTTGGGAAAAACGCGGGAGTTATGCATATTATACATATATTATGTTTTGTGATTGGGGAAATCTACTTGTGATTATCTTTTTATTTTTCTTCCTTTTCCTATGAGAGATGTAATGGGGGGATTGAGCTTAAGTAGCATTTCTTTTTTGGACTGGAGATTTGACTTTACCGGGAGATGTAATTTTTCGAGGGTTGTTATTTACGTAAAAGGGAGTTTGACATTAAGTCTTTTTGTAATTAGTTGTATGAGCAGTAAAGGGGTTTTTGCTGTTAAAACATTGGAGATTTTTTTTCTGATTTTGTGGGTTGTTTGGATATCAGAGCTTGAGAGAACATTTTTGGGTCTGGGTGTGTTACGTGATTCTTTTTTTTCCTTGGGCTCATTACGATTTTTATCTTTTTTTTTTTCTTGTGAGAACATTCGAGTTAGAAATGTTGAGTAAACAAGAAGTTTTTTTTTTCCGTAGGAGTTGCTGTGACTTTCTGATTGACTGTGCGTTGCTGTATGTGTGAGTTTGGAGAATTGAGTTGGAGAACTTGATGTTTTTTTTTTCTTTGGGAGTTGTGATAATGATTTATGGTTTAGTAGTCATATTAAAGGGAGTTAATTGGGAGACGTTCAGTTAGTATTTCTGACGTTTTTGAGATCATTGTTTGATAGAAGTAGTATGTCTGACGTTTTTGAGAGAATTCATTTGATAGAAGTAGTATGTCTGGGTTAATTTTCTTAGATTGACCAAAGACTTGACTGACATACTAACACACACCAAAAAAAAAGTCATTTCCCGACGCCAGCAAGACGTCCACCAGCCGTGTGCAGAGAGGTTGCTGTTATTTTACCCCAGGGTGATTACAAGAATTTCCATGATGGTGATTACAAGAGTTTCCACGTGGGTGATCGCGAGAATTCTACAGCGTGTCTTTTGGGGATCTGCAGAAGCCGTGAGAAGTCTTCTACAATGAGGGAGGCATTCCGTCTTCCTACAGCTGCTACAGTCTGCTACAGGAGCAGCTAGTTGCAGACAAGAAAGCAAAGGGGATATTCAGAAATGTAGAAAAAATGAGAGAAAAATTCTAGTGTTATTGGGAGATAAAGCGTGATAAGACTTTATTTTATAATGCCAGAGACGTGCAGTTTTTACTTGTATTTTATTTTAAGCCGGCCAGTGTTTTGTATTATAAGCTATTTTGCTAGGCGGGGGCTAGCATTGGGGTGGCCGAGCTATGTAAGGCCTAGGGTTTTTGATTAATAATATATTGTCTGTGTATTCTCAGTGACCTATGGAATGTGGAGAACAGTGCAGAAGCAACGACCCGAGAGTAGCTGATGAATGAGTTTCTGGGGTGGCGTGAGCTAAAAATGCTTAGTTCGACAAGTCAATGTACTGAGTTTTTATTAACTCCTCAAAGTGCCTTTTGTGAAACTGGATGCAGCTAGAACCAGAGGCGCCTAATGAACTGTGCGTTCGTATGTGCGTGCGCGCCTCTTTCTGTTAAAAGAGTGTCATACCCAAGCCTATGGGTGGATTTTGACAGAGGGGCTTCAAGTCACAGGCAAGATGCCGTGGCGTTCGCCGGGGAGTTTTTGTGACATAGTGTTTAAGTGTCCGGTTGCTTGGGTGAGTGTTGAAGTGTTTTAGCCGAAGACTGGCTTGTTGTCTGTTTGACATTTTTAAGAATATCTGATCTTTAGATTTTGTTGCTGAACTTATGTGTACTTACCGGGATGTGTTCTGTATCTTTGAACAGACGATTCTGGTACTTCTGGAATGCAGGGAGACAAAGAGTTCCCAGATGGGTGTGGACTTTTTTGGTGACTAATGATTACTATCAGACATTGTACTATTCGGGGTTTTTTGAGTTAGTCTATAAGACTGGATTACTTGATTGATTGATTTATTTATTCATTGTTAATAAACATTAATGTTATGATGCAATTCTCTCATTTTCGTTACCTGTTAGAATGGAGAGAAAGAGGTGGAGAGAGAGAGAGGTGTCGGTGCTAGAGAGAGAGAGAGAGATTCCTTGGAGAGAGAGAGAGAGAGAGAGAGGGATTGCGAGAGAGAGAGGAAAAAGAGAGAAAAAAAAAGGAGAGAAAGAGAGAGAGAGAGAGGCTGTGTGTTGGTTTGCCTTCAGCTCGTGTTTCATGCTTACCTAATGAATAAGGGTGGGGGGGGGAATCCCCCCATAACATATATAATATATATATATATATATATATATATATATATGTATATGTATATATATAGGTATATATATATATATATGTAGATATATATATATATATATATATATATATATATATATATATATCTTATATATATATATATATATTATATATATATATATATACATCACAATCTCTACAATATATATGATAATCACTTGAACACCAACAGTTACAACAGCATAATAATAATATAATACAATAATAATAATAATAAGAATAATAATAATAATAATAAAAATAATGACTTAATGCCATGCAACCCTACTCATGGAAATTCGTGCCAGAATGCACAGCTGAGATGACGTCTCTCGTGTCTCAGCTTTAAGTCATTCACCGGTAATTATGGTGGGAAGGAGACTCTTGGCAATATTGCGTCGTTCAGCCTGCCGCGGATACGATACGAGCCCTAAGGGTTCTCGGATGAATTACCGGACTCCCAGTTCTTAAATTTCACGTTCTAATCAGGGAATGTGAGCTGAATATTTGCCAGACGCTGCGATGAATTCTGGAAAGTCGATTAAGAATGAGAGAAACCTCACAGGTTTTTATCTGGGCAAGCACGTTTTCTTCCTCTCTCTCTCTCTCTCTCTCTCTCTCTCTCTCTCTCTCTCTCTCTCTCTCTCTCTCTCCCCCTTCCGTGTCAGTGATTGGCCAGATGCAAGAGTGGTATATAGTAAAGCCTCTAGTAATGATTAATTTTGTAATCAAATCTTTCGATGCAAACAGTCAAGAGTCAGATTACTTTCGTCTCGTCTTGCCCTGACTGAGAGAGTACAAACTAAGTACATTGTTTCAGTACGTTGGTACTAATACAATCTAAGATAACAAGGAAAATAGAGATGCAGTGGCTATTTTATTTCACCGTTTCCTCGGCTGATGAGTGTTTAACCAAGTGTTTCCAACCGGAGGGGAAAATGATGGACATGACTCTAGCAACCGCATACCTAATATCAACAGTTACAGTAATTGCAACACTAAATATATTGCAAGAAACATTAAGAACTTGGTGAAGGTGGTAATGCCTTGATGAGACTGAGAAACTAAAATGAATGAATAAATAAATAAATAAATAAATAAAAGCAATATAAAAAAGTAAGGGAGTAATGCTGGCATCGAAGTAGGTCACTGACTTTCTAGTACTCGTAGGATCAATAACAGTTTGGGCCTCGTAAACAGAAATTACACATGAACAATTAGGCTTGGACTAGAGCACAGTAGGTTAAGCTGATTTAACTTTTTCGCTATAAGAAAAAGCTGAAGATTGGATAGGGTGGACAGAGAGAAATGTTTGAATCCCTTACGTTACCAGCCATTTTATCACGAAGGGGGTAATTCTTTCTAGTCAGTATATTAGATTTCCTCTTGTTACGTGGAAATATTTTTGCTTCATTTCGAGTCTATGGAAAAATTGGTAGAAGACAGAGATTCACAATGATATATATTTTAGTCAGATAGAAAAAGGACGCTCTGCTTGAGGTTTTAAGACGGCCACAAAAAACCTGATAAAAATATTCTTTATGATTCTCACCTTTTGAGTGCTCACAAAACTCGCACACTAATATTGCGAATAGGTGGCAGACGCATTAAGACAAAAGTTAGAGATATAAGAAGAATCTCGAAACAATCTTACTATACGATAATGGGCGTTATGTCTGTCCGTCCGTCTGTCACTCAATCACGGCTGGTCCTATGGGCATGAAACTAGGCTGGGTTATTGAGGGGAACCGTACGATGGTTTATAATGGGGTTTCATCCTACCTGTCCCCACCTCCGACAGGGGTGGGGGTGAGAAGGGATTTCATGAAATGGAGTTGATTCTGGCAGTGAAACGGGACTGGTTATGCCCGTAGACTTAGTTACTTTTTCGAATTTATTTTACATAATTTCAGTATACATATGACTTATCATTTGGAAAACAATACTATAAGGTGAATACAATGACACTTATATGATGCAGTAGATGAATATGCTTTTAGTAAGGATTGGTAAATTGCTAGTGAGAGGAAATGAGAGAGAGGAAGAGAAATTTAAAACTACTATGGATGCAAGTCGGTGTATATTCCAAAATATTCCGAAGAATAAGAGCGAAGACTGATCTGCAAGACGAGAGATGAAGCTTCATCTCGAAATTGTCAGCGAGCCAAGATGAGGCATCTTTTTATGCGCCGGAGATTTTAGGAAGCAATCTGAGGGGAAGATCTCATCTCGGAAGAGGTCGAGTAGAAGAAAGAGAGAGAGAGAGAGAGAGGAGAGAGAGAGAGAGAGAGAGAGAGAGAGAGAAGGATTTTTCATGTGAGGTCTGATCATGTTGAACAACTTTATAAACCTGAGTAGATACTAAGGACTATACGATTATCAATTATTATTTTAATTAACTGTCAGTATGTCTTCTTTTTATACATACATACTCTCCAACAAACATATACACACGCACGCACACATTTATATACGTATATATATAATATATATATATATATAGATATATACATATATACATATATCTATCTATATATAAGCGAATACCACGGGAAATAATAGTCAGGAATCCAAGCGCTTTCGTCTTTATTCAGACATCGTCAAGGAGCTACTGAAGTACAAATCGGAGAGGAAGGCCTCAGGTAGAAACAAGATCAGGAATACCAGATGGTTAATTATCAAAAGGGTAAAAATTAAAAGGGATAATCCAGGATTATCGGATATCACACGGTCACAAACTTAAACAGTTTCTGACCCTAACCGAAATTACAAAGTATCTTTACAGTCCAAAACATGTAAAAACTGAATATATTAATTTTGTTGCTTATATTTATCTACAACTTTTTTCATTATGAAAGCATCAAGTTTAAATAAACCAAGACTTAAATTTAGAACATTTCTATTATTTGACTTGATAAAACAAGATTCAATGATATTCCTTTTAACTGTGTCATTACATGGGACTAAGGCTCTTGCTTTGACCCTCCAGTTAAATAGGATGGTCTAAATCTCTCATATGTACAAAAATAATGCATTTTTTTTCCGATATTTGCCCAGTTCTCACAGAATATTGATGTTGCTTAAGACGCTGTGAAAGAGATTTCCCGGTCTGTCCCGTAATAGATTTTATCACATTTTTTGCAAGGAATTTCATATATGCAGCCTGGAAGATCTTTAGGAGAATTTTTGATTACTAAACTCTTGACATTAATATTACTGAAAACAACATTTATGTTAAAAAGCTTTAAAATTCTAGGAATATCTAAAAACCTTTCATCATAAGGTAATTTTAGAATGTTATGCTTACTAAATTCAAGTTTGTCATTAGTTGAATAAAATGTTTTTCTAGCTCTTTTCCATGCCACAATCTACAAAGTCCTTGGGTATTTAAGTTTCAAAGCAATATCATAAATAGCTTTAATTTCAGCGTCAATAAATTGTGGGCTACAGACACGTAAAGCCCTTAGGAACATCCCAGAAAAAACAGAGAATTTAAAATTTTGATGGTGATTGGAGTAGTAATGAACAAAAGAGGCAATATTAGTTGATTTTCGAAAGACTGAAAAGGTGAAATTTCTATCATTTCTATGGACAGTTACATCAAGAAAATTCAAATTACAATTTCTTTCTTCCTCTACAGTAAATTTATAGAAGGGACTAAATTATTGAGATTATTAAGGAATTCCTGGAGGTTTTCGTGAACTGGCCAATACAGAAGATATCATCCACGTATCTAAACCAAATAACTTTTTGGGGCAAAATTCTTGTAAGAGTTTTGTCTCAAAAATTCCATGTAAATATTGCTAAGGACAGGAGATAAGGGATTACCCATGGCCATGCCAAACTTTTGTACAAAGAATTCCCCATTGAAACAAAATTTACTATCTTTGATACATAACCTTATGTAGACTAATGAGATTTTCTACACTTAACGGGAATGTCCATGACGCTCTAATTCCTCTTCCAAATATTCAAGTAAGTCATCTACAGGCACTTTTGTAAATAAAGAGACAACATCAAAACTAACCATATTAAAATCATAATTCAAATTTAAACTATTCAATTTGTTTATAAAATCAACATTGTTTTTAACATTCGTGTTAGAAATATTTCCTACCAAAGGAGTAAGAATTTTTACAAGCCATTTAGATAAATTATACGAAACTGAGCCCACTGAACTAATGATTGGTCTGATAGGGTTATTGATTTTATGTGTCTTGACTAAACCATACATGTAAGGTAGGGAGGCGCATTGCGGTGTAAACTGTTTAATTAAATGGTCCAAGCCCTTCAAAATGGATTTAATTTGTTTATTAAAATGGGAGTTAACTGTCAGTGTAGGGTCAGACCTCAGTTTCGTATAAGTATCAGTGTCATTTAGCAATGTCATTATTTTACTCATATAGTCACTTTTATTCATAATTACCACTGCATTAGATTTATCTGCTTTTGTCACCTTCACTGTTTCGTCTTCTTTAATTTTCTTAAAAGCCTGGAGAAATCTCACGGGTACATTAGGGGGAGAAGGTTTACTCATAGCACCATACACAATACCTTTACAAATACTGAAACTCCAACTCAACTTTCTACGGAAGTGCATGAACGAGCAAGTGATGCCCAAGTCGATTTTACCAGGAGAATTCTCGCCTAGAGAGCGACCTTTCGACGAGTTTCAACGCATCATACTCAGAAAACACATCGACATCACAAAAGTGGAAGTAGATGATGCGTTCCGTACACTTAGAAGCAGACGGTATAGCTTTAATCAGACGGTTCCTGTCGATTGGAAGAATCGGATGCTGGATTATTGCTACGGAAAATTGAGAAAGTGCTGCAACCGTCTTGAAAGGAAGCTCCAAGTCAAGCTGAAAAATCTTATTGCTGAAAGCGACTGGACTAAGCATGCCAACGTGGACTTCATGATTAATTTATCTGACAAACCAGTGGATAGTGCTACGACAGCGGCTTTGGGATATGGGTTAAGCTTTGGTGTATTTAATGGTAACCTGGACTGTGTCGACATCTCAAAATCCTTTTGTTATTTAGAAAAATTGAATCAAAACCTATGCCCTGATGATATCAATATTTGTAAAGGTATTGTGTATGGTGCTATGAGTAAACCTTCTCCCCCTAATGTACCCGTGAGATTTCTCCAGGCTTTTAAGAAAATTAAAGAAGACGAAACAGTGAAGGTGACAAAAGCAGATAAATCTAATGCAGTGGTAATTATGAATAAAAGTGACTATATAAGTAAAATAATGACATTGCTAAATGACACTGATACTTATACGAAACTGAGGTCTGACCCTACAACAGACAGTTTACACTCCCATTTTAATAAACAAATTAAATCCATTTTGAAGGGCTTGGACCATTTAATTAAACAGTTTACACCGCAATGCGCCCCCTACCTTACATGTATGGTTTAGTCCAAGACACATAAAATCAATAACCCTATCAGACCAATCATTAGTTCAGTGGGCTCAGTTTCGTATAATTTATCTAAATGGCTTGTAAAAATTCTTACTCCTTTGGTAGGAAATATTTCTAACACGAATGTTAAAAACAATGTTGATTTTATAAACAAATTGAATAGTTTAAATTTGAATTATGATTTTAATATGGTTAGTTTTGATGTTGTCTCTTTATTTACAAAAGTGCCTGTAGATGACTTACTTGAATATTTGGAAGAGGAATTAGAGCGTCCATGACATTCCCTTAAGTGTAGAAAAATCTCATTTAGTCTCATAAGGTTATGTATCAAAGATAGTAAATTTTGTTTCAATGGGGAATTTTTTGTACAAAAGTTTGGCATGGCCATGGGTAATCCCTTATCTCCTGTCCTTAGCAATATTTACATGGAATTTTTTGAGACAAAACTCTTACCAAGAAATTTTGCCCCAAAAAGTTATTTGGTTTAGATACGTGGATGATATCTTCTGTATTTGGCCAGTTCACGAAAACCTCCAGGAATTCCTTAATAATCTCAATAATTTAGTCCCTTCTATAAAATTTACTGTAGAGGAAGAAAGAAATTGTAATTTGAATTTTCTTGATGTAACTGTCCATAGAAATGATAGAAATTTCACCTTTTCAGTCTTTCGAAAATCAACTAATATTGCCTCTTTTGTTCATTACTACTCCAATCACCATCAAATGTTAAATTCTCTGTTTTTTTCTGGGATGTTCCTAAGGGCTTTACGTGTCTGTAGCCCACAATTTATTGACGCTGAAATTAAAACTATTTATGATATTGCTTTGAAACTTAAATACCCAAGGACTTTTGTATATGAATGGCATGGAAAAGAGCTAGAAAAACATTTTATTCAACTAATGACAAACTTGAATTTAGTAAGCATAACATTCTAAAATTTCCTTATGATGAAAGGTTTTTAGATATTCCTAGAATTTTAAAGCTTTTTAACATAAATGTTGTTTTCAGTAATATTAATGTCAAGAGTTTAGTAATCAAAAATTCTCCTAAAGATCTTCCAGGCTGCATATATGAAATTCCTTGCAAAAAATGTGATAAAATCTATTACGGACAGACCGGGAAATCTCTTTCACAGCGTCTTAAGCAACATCAATATTCTGTGAGAACTGGGCAAATATTGAATGCATTATTTGTACATATGAGAGATTTAGACCATCCTATTAACTGGAGTCAAGCAAGAGCCTTAGTCCCATGTCATGACACAGTTAAAAGGAATATCATTGAATCTTGTTTTATCAAGTCAAATAATAGAAATGTTCTAAATTTAAGTCTTGGTTTATTTAAACTTGATGCTTTCATAATGAAAAAAGTTGTAGATAAA
>NC_087211.1:51819119-51826619 GCF_015104395.2 Macrobrachium nipponense | reverse complement strand
AACCACGCGGGATCACTTAGTATTCGGCTGAGCAAAACGATGCACATTTGCCCGACTATAAAGGGCTCGCCCTGTTGAGATATGGGGAGAGCATTTGGAGTGAACCCTTATGTCATGCACGATGCTGTACTCAAATGAAAAATTCAATGGCTGAAATTTTATTGTTACAGAGTTCGTCAAGGAAAAAATGTGATTATCGTGAACTATGGCGGTTTGCTTGTGTAAGTATGTATAAGTGTGTATGTATATTATATGTATGTAAATTATATAATAATATATATATATAGTATGTATATGAATATATGTATTTATATATATGCATGTTTGTATGTGTGCGTATGTCTGTGTGGGGTGTACATGCATATTTATATGAATATATTAGTCATGTATTATATATATATATATATATATATATATATATCTATATATATATATATATATATATATATATATATATATATATATATATATATATATATATATATATATATATACACACATATATACACGTATATATGTCTGCATATAACATAACCAGCTACTTAATTACCTGGAAACAAACAAACAAGAAGAAAACGAAACACACACAAAGGAAAATTCACTTCGGTATATACCGGCCTTATAACGGAACAGATTACACGAGAGAAGGAATTCCGCCAAGGGATTATGATAGAAGTACGAAAAAGAGTGATCCCGAAAAATGCTATCAAAAGCCTCAGAGGCGAGCGGGAGTGAGGTTATTTGCCGAAGGTCAACACACGGGAGGTTAAAATAGTTTGAATCTGAGACGTTTTTAGGCCAGTGCTTTCTCCTTCCTGGCAATGGGATGGTGGAATGTTATTTTAAATCATTCTCATACACACGGTGCTCGGTGTCATGTCCTTCCTCTGCAGAACTACTAAGGGTGAAAAAAATATGAGAGAGAGAGAGAGATAGAGAGAGAGAGAGAGAGAGAGAGAGAGAGAGAGAGAGAGAGGCTATGAGTATTCGTTTTGTTGACTTTATTCTTCTTGCTTGAATAACATCAATTTCATCGTTAGACGATGTTAAAAACATTCAACACATATTCATTATCAAAAAGGAGAGCCCAGACATAAAAGATGTATATCTATGTAAAACTAGCAAGTAGGTGCAGGTCGCATCTGAAATATGGAAGCAGCCATATTAAGTCCCTTTTCAAGGACAAAGGTTGCTAAACTCACTTGGTCATTGTTTTGATTCACTTCAGAATTCAGTTCTGACAAAATCTAATAAAGGGTAGATTTGTCACTTGGTTAACCAGTTGGTAAAGTTTCAGAATTCACACACCATTTGCCTTGAGGCCTAAATAACGATTTCATGAACCAAACCGGTTGATTTTCTTGACACCCAGCTGGGACCCTTTGCATAAATAGACAAAGAAACAGTGCTAATGATTACATACGTCATTTCAAATTCTATTGAGACTTACAAAACGAAGCTGGTAAACTTGAAATCCCCTAATAAATATACCTCCTTTGTAATATCTCTCCTACTCTCAATCTCTCTCTCTCTCGCTCTCTCTCTCTCTCTCTCTCTCTCTCTCTCTCTCTCTCGCTTTGAATTATTGATTAATGTATAACTTGACCTTGTAATTAGGTGTAGCCCACGGAGTATGCAAATGCTTGGTGGATTTACAAATGAAATCTTGGATTTCGAAACTAGCGCACGAAAATCATTATTTGATATGAATTGCGCGACGTAAGGTAAATGTATTTAGAAGTAATAATATATACACACACAAATGCACACGCTAGCACGCACATTTATATGATAGTGCTTCTCTCGTAGAGATATCCATAAAACTTTGTCACCAGAATACAATAGGAGTTTTTGTAGCACTTGAAGAAAAATTACAGTTTAGAAAGATTACTTCACTATCCTTGGGTATCATTAATATTAAACATTTCCCGGGTTCCCTCTCTCGTTAACATTCCTAATCCACAAACATGGGAGACGTGGAGATATTAAAATTTCATAAAGAAAGCTCACACACTGTCCCGGACTTCCAACCCAGGTGGCGGGTGTGTGGGTGTGGGTGGGTGGGTGGGGGAGAGGGGAGGGGAGGGGAGGGGGGTGTTCGGAGAGGAACGCTTAGATGAAATACCTGGAGGGGGTCGTGTTCACGAGAAGTACCTGCAATCCTCAGATTCATGCAGGAATGCAGTGGACGTTCTTTATTCGAATTACTGTTGACTGAAATGATTTTATCCTTGTATCTTTCCTCTGTTTATTTTTAATTTCCTGTCTGTGACGTGTTACAGGTATAAATAAATAAATAAATAAATAAATAAATAAATAAATAAATAAATAAAAAAATATAAATGTTCCCTTTATTCGGATTAATGTCGCCTGGATTGATGTTATTCTCGTATTTTTCATCTTTAATACAGGTATATATAAATAAATAAATAAATAAATCAATCAATCAATCAATCAATAAATCAATAAGTAATTAAATAAATGAATAAATAAATGTTCCCTTTATTCGGATTACTGTCGCCTGGAATGATTCTATTCACGTATTTTTCATCTGAACATTTTCATTTCCTCTCGATGTGGTGTTACATTAATAGTGCCTGAAATGATTTTAGCCTTGGATTTTTCATCAGCTCATGTTTATTTTCTCCTTATAAGGTGCTGCACCTCTCAATCGTTGACTTGTAAGGTGTCAGTTCATTGTGAGGGAATTATTGTTAAGGATAAATAAGACAGAGTGAATGAGGAATAGAATGTAGTTGCCTTTATCGAGTTTTCTGGGCAGCGTATAATGCTGTATGAAACTCTCAGCCACGGGCCATAAAACTCAGTCGGCCGTGGTGGCCTGCATTGTTGCAGTTCCAGACGCACGCTCATGGCTAAACATAATCTCAACTAAAATAAAACCCACTAAGGCTACAAGGCTGCAATTTTGTATGTTTGATGATTGTAGGGTGGATGATCAACGTACCAATTTGCAGCCCTCTAGCCCATGTAGTTTTTAAGATCTGGGGGCGGACTGGAAAAGTGCGGACGGACGCACAAAGCCATCTCAATAGTTTTCTTTTACAGAGATCTAAAAATAATGGCGCTTGTGTTCAGAAGTCAAACACCGACGTGCATCTGAAAGGTCCGTGTTTTGATTAATGCATGCCGCTCAGCAATCGACCCAAATGGTACCACTTTTTAGCTGAGAGTTAAAGAAGAGGGAGCAAGGAAGATGCCACCCCAGAAGACATATCCTCGATATCGTTCGGATGGCATGGGACAAACTCTGACTTTGGCTTTAGCTTCGAGCTAATAAGCACCTCTCACCCCTTTTCTGGCTGCCATGGCAACCCCTCATTTACAGAGATTTGATCGTGATGCAAAATGTCGATTTTGTAGCCAGAATGCCGTTAAATCCATCTGCATGCTGGTAAAGCCTCATTAAATACAGCACGGAGTCTTGTGAAGCATTCCAGCGGAATCTACACAGTTGTCATAGGAACCATTGTGGACGTGCTTATCGCGTGAAATAAAAAACTAGTTTTTTCGATTGAATGCGAAAATACTGAAATCCCAGTAGTGTGGGCTATTTTTACACTTAAGCTAAATGTGACTTGGAATAAACACTGAATTTTTAATTGCATTTCAGCGATTAGGCTCAGAGTCATCACGAATAAATATCTAATATACCAAGACCTGCTTAAATAATTCGGTTAGTCTCAGATAAAAGAGGAAGGCTTAGACTTGGCTCTATCAAGCCTCCGCGACCATTACTCAGACTTGCAATTATCCTTAGGAACGGATCTGACTCAGAGCGCAGTTGGTAAGCGTTACAGAGTGAGTGAGTTTGTTCCGCATCTCCAGTAGATAGACGTGTACGTATTTTTGGTTTTACCTTTTTATCTATTTACTAATTTATTAAGTTTTTTCGTGTTTAGTAAATGAAATCTCATCTTCCAGTATTTCCCTTTACCTCCTCTTATTTACTTCTTCCTAATGAACGCCATAATATTCTTTGGAAGCTTGAATTGGAAGTCAGTGGCCCCTTTGGTGGGCTTGTTCCATATCAATAGGTTTCATCTCTTGAATAATAATAATATCATTATTTATTATTATTATTATTATTATTATTAATATTATTATTTTTCTTATTATTGTTATTATTATTGATTATTACTATTATACGCGGAATTAAAAAAAAAATGTCACCGAAAGGGGTTTCGTGACAGGAATATAGATTTTAGTGAGAACTTTTATCTCTCTCTCTCTCTCTCTTCTCTCTCTCTCTCTCTCTCTCGTCCCTCTCTCCCTCTCTCTCTCTCTCTCTCGTGTGTCTCTCTCTCTCCAAGGGTTTTTTGTTTGTTAGTTAGGGTAAAATGTTAGTTTATTTTTATATGTTGTTAGCAGGATGACTTAATTGGATTTTTGGAGTGGTAGGAATGTCACTTTAAGCGAAGGAATGTTTGGCGGTAAGATATTAACTCTTGGCGGATGTTTAGCAGAATCAAACACTCAGTGAGCACATCTCCCTCTCATCAAAGTTGGAAAGCAGTTTATTTCATCGAAATGGTCCCAATGGAAACTTTATCCAACAAACACACACACTAAGGAAAGACATAAATATATTAGAAGGAGTACAAGCAAGAGCCACAAAGTTAATTCCATCCATCAGGCAAATAGGTTACCTAGAAACACAACGATTGCGAGGACAACTAAAAGAAACATTTAAAATACTGACAGGCATAACAAAAGTAGACAGTAACCTATTTGCATTAAACTAAAATCAGACAAGAAATAATGGATGGAAATTAGAACTGAAGAGATACAACACATCCCATTGTGGGAACTTCTTTACATACAAGATATGTGACATGTTGAATAAACTGCCACCAGATGTTGTAAAAAGCAACAGTGTGGAATAGTTTAAAAGAAAGCTAGACCAAATCATAAGGACACTGTGAATGCACAGTAAAACCTACTCTTACAGATGGACTAACAAGTCTTTGAGACATCCTAATCCTTGTTATTCCTTGTAACTCCTTGTAACATTATACATACAAATATACACTACTAGAAATCTATATAAAATGATATATATATATATATATAGATATATATATGTATATATATGTAATAAATAAAGACTGATAATATATTATGATATGCATGAGACATTGTTGTATGCCTCATGCCTTGACATTCCTTAGAAATTGGGGAGTCATCATTTAACTTCCCTGGAGACTGAGTGTCCGAGCGACAGCTTAAGAATGCTGATATGTCTTGTTGGATGGTGTGACATTAAAATCCTTACCTAAGCAGGTCAACGTTCGTCCTGTAGTTATGGGCGTTCTAGAAAGGTGACTTTGAAACCAGTTTGTCGCAGTTATGGGGCGTGGACGAAGGGTGTGAATTCGTGTGTACGTGTGAGCCTTTTTCGTTCATAATGGCATGTAATTAGCCAGAACGATAGAGACGGTTGCCTTGGAGAGAAAGAGCCGGGATGGCTCTGCTACGTGTTTTTATTAAGTGCTTGGAGATTCTGGCTGCGAATGGGTAAGAATTACTGTGCTTTAGCCAAAGGTGTGGCTTGACTGTATTTTTGGTATTTTGTAAAGATGTTCTATTTCATTTAATCTTTTGACTTTGTCTTTACAATTGTGTATGCTTATCAGAGTGTCCTTTTGACAGGTGGTTCTAGTGGAGGGAACTATACTGGTTGGGGGAACCATATTTGGAGGAATGGTGTTTGACTAATTACTTTATAGACTGATAATTACCGGGGGTTATCTGAGTTAATTGAACTTTGAGTTATCATTCCATTTAATCATCCTGTAAGAATCTGAGTTATTCAATTAATACTTTGCTTTGAATAAATGTCTATTTTTGTAGTTCCGACTCTGATTTGATGACCTAATGAAATGGAGGGGAGGTATCGAGAGAGAGAGAGAGAGAGAGAGAGAGAGAGAGAGAGAGCGATTAGGTGTGGATAGAGAGAGAGAGAGAGGGGGGTGCTATTCCCAGTGTCTGAGAGAGAGAGAGAGAGAGAGAGAGAGAGAGAGAAAGAGAGAGGGAGGAGAATGTATTACGAGATGCCTAACGCTTTTGGCTTAACGCTTACCAATATGAAATACGAGATTCTTATCTCGTATCATATATATATATATATATATATATATATATATATATATATATATATATATATATATATATATCTCAAGTATAAGAGGACCATTGAAATACTACGGTTTAATGGTAAGGACTATATTTCGGTAGACTAACTCCCACCCTCAGTAATAAATGCATTCACTACTTGTTAAGGGTGGGAGTTAGTCCACGGAAATATAGTCCTTGGCTTTAAACCAGAGTGTTTCAATGGGTCCTTAATATATGAGAAGAATTTATATAATTGTTCGTGTATAAATATATATATATATATATATATATATATAGTATATATATATATATATATATATATATATATATATATATATAACGTTGCATAATAGGTGTATATGTGAAGGAATTTTATATATATATATATATATATATATATATATATATATATATATATATATATATATATATATATAATTCCTTCACATATACACCATTATACAACGTTTCCTGTCCCAAAAGTAATATCTCTCTCTCTCGTCTCTCTCTCTCTACTCTCTCTCTCTCTCTCTCTCCCCAATTCTAATTTGTACTGACACACTTTGAAGGCAAACTTCAGCATCAATTATTTTCCATTTTCGCGAACAGCAAACTGAGATTGTAAAACTGACTCCGGCCGTTCCAGGAAAAACTCTCTATCAGGTGGTGCAAGATTCGAAGCCTCTGCTGTTCCCTCCCCTCCCCTCCTTCTCTCTCTCCCCCTCTCTTTCTGCCTTTCTCTCTCGCTTACACAAAGGGGTCTGGATTCTCACTTGAAAGGCTTGGATGCTGGACGTAAATTGCAGGAGAATGGGGCGCGGGACGAGGAAAAGATTGGACGGAACGGAAAGGTGAATCTCCGTGCATGGGACGATATGTAGATGGAGGGGTCGACTTTGCTAAAAAAAACTCCCTCCTTATTCAGCCAGATTCAAAGTGATTTTAGGTATTCAGAGAGATGCTGCTCAATGCGGGGATTAAATGATCCTAGATATGGCCTTAAAAAGAGAATAAAGACTTAAAAATGTAGAATGCGTTCATGTTTAGTTAAGTTCTGTTATTTCAGAGCGTCAAACGCGTATAGATAACCGTACTTAGGGTCGTTTTATTCTTATTGTTGATGATATTTAGGCAACAACACGCTTTCTTTTATCCTTTCTTCCCAAGTATGCATTAAGGAAAGTCGTAATTACGTAATGGCAACTTGCTCACGATATCATTCCCGACTTGCGAGAGCAATATGTTCTTGTTTTTCTGTTACGGCTGTCAGTAACATTTATTCCACTGTCTGCAGACTGTATGGTCTCGTCTAGACTGGTTGAGAGGAAATTAGCACGAGCGGGTTTTATTCTGCAAAAAGAA
>NC_087211.1:51804119-51814119 GCF_015104395.2 Macrobrachium nipponense | reverse complement strand
AAAGTTCTTTCAAGAAAGGACTCATTCACACACATATATACATAAATATATATGCAATATAAAACATGGTATCATGCTTCTAAGAAATCAATAGAAGGATCCACAGTAATATTCTTGTTTATCCAGACGAAATATATTTCCACAAATATTTTTCGGTTGGATAAACAAGAATATTACTGTGGATTTTTCTATTGATAAATGTATATATAAATTATAGATGTATTTATCTAATCTCTCTCTCTCTCTCTCTCTCTCTCTCTGTATATGTTGTAACTAATAAGGAAAATGGCGTTTTAGGTCTAACGGGCGACTAAAATGACGATTAGGTCTAACTGTAGAATTTAATGTTAATTTAAGTTAAATGATTCTATTTTTGTTATAGAAAATATTTAACTTAAATAAATGATTCTATTTTTGTTATAAAAAATATTTAACTTAAATACTTACAATTAAATAAAATAATAAAAAGGATAATTGATTTTTATTTACATTAAAATAATAAAATAGATAATTGATTTTTATTTACCAAAAAATAAAAATAAAATCAAAAAAATACAAATAATTGTTGTTGTTAAATTATTATGGTCGCAATATTAAATAATAATGATATTAAATAATAATGATATTAAATAATAATAATACTAAAATCAATTTCTGAATAAAACTAAATAACATGGAATACTATTGTATTTTAAGCAACTCCTGATGAAGAAAATCATGGGGACATATATACATTAATCTACAACAAACAATATATATATAAATAATAATAATAATAATAATAATGAATAAATTCTATATTTAATTTAATTTATAACAATTTTTCATCATCCTATTATTTAGGATTTATGAGATATAACACTCTAATAATTATTATTACAAAACATTGAATGAAAAAATTGAATCATTATTATACTGTTGTAAATTTTATGATATTGTATAAAGGTAAATTTATTTAATTGTAAAAATTTTTAAATAATTATGTTGTATGATTTTCATTGGTACGTGGTAATAGCACTGTTTAGGATTCTTCGGAAGAAAGCCGATAGCTTTATTATTTTTTTTTATGAAGAAAATAGAAAATTTAAAAGACAAGGTTGTTTTTCTTTTGCCGAGAGATAGACTACAAATAACTTTCCCAGAATCAATACAGCAGCTCTCAGCAAAGAGTAGAGAATGTTGTATAAAGGCAAATTTAATTGTAGTAAAACAATTATAAATAAAACATAAAAAAATAAATTATTTTTTTAAATTGTGGTAAAAAAATCACAATTTTGAAATATTTAAAAACAGAAATAAATTCAAAATAAAAAATGTAATATAATTTTGTATTTTGTATATAATGATTATTATGATGAAGATAAAACATATTTTGAGAAAGAAAATAAGTTTTATCTTCATCATAATAATCATTATATACAAAATACAAAATTATATTACATTTTTTATTTTGAATTTATTTCTGTTTTTAAATATTTCAAAATTGTGGTAAAAAATCACAATTTTTGAAATATTTTAAAAACAGAAATAAATTCAAAATAAAAAATGTAATATAATTTTGTATTTTGTATATAATGATTATTATGATGAAGGTAAAACATATTTTGAGAAAGGAAATAAGTTTTATCTTCATCATAATAATCATTATATACAAAATACAAAATTATATTACATTTTTTATTTTGAATTTATTTCTGTTTTTAAATATTTCAAAATTGTGATTTTTTTACCACAATTTTGAAATATTTAAAAACAGAAATAAATTCAAAATAAAAAATGTAATATAATTTTGTATTTTGTATATAATGATTATTATGATGAAGATAAAACTTATTTCCTTTCTCAAAATATGTTTTACCTTCATCATAATAATCATTATATACAAAATACAAAATTATATTACATTTTTATTTGATTTATTCTGTTTTTAAATATTTCAAAATTGTGATTTTTTTTACCACAATTTTGAAATATTTAAAAACAGAAATAAATTCAAAATAAAAAATGTAATATAATTTTGTATTTTGTATATAATGATTATTATGATGAAGATAAAACATATTTTGAGAAAGAAAATAAGTTTTATTCCAAATTAATGAGATTACCGGACGAATAGATAAAGATGAAATTCTTCATAAAATTCTGTAAATTCTACATCATCCACATTGTTATCCAAACCATCCATAAACAGATTAAAACCAGTTAAACAGGTTTCATTTCACTTTTCTACAATGATATTTTTATTTGTTTGAACAATGATATTGATAATAAGTTATCTTTTCCAAAACTCAAAAGAGGTACATAAGAATGAGTGCATGCACGTGTTCCCATTTAAAGGCCATGAGCGCCTCATGGGCACTATATGTATTCCTTCCTTGTAACCCCGTAAACAGAGGAACTTTTTTATTGGTGCCATGAGAGGGTCATTATACTCATGCGAATCCCCCAGACATGTGATCTGCTTTTGCAAGAACGAGCACTTGGCTAGCATTAAGCAGGGACCTGTTCAATCTCAAGCCTTAAGCAGGAATAACAAGGACCTGTTCAATCTCAAGCCTTAAGGGGATAACAAGAGCCTGTTACTCAGTGCTTGGTTGGGTGCTATTCCCTCCCGTTTTTTCTCCCTAGAATAACACATTACTTCATCCATGGTATTTTTGGAAAAGTATTTTTTAGAGATAGTATAATTACTTTCTGTAAATTTATTAAATTCCTTATTCTAACACATAACTGAATATGTAACATATTTTCACCTTTTTTTAAAAAATAAAGGCTGTCTATATTTTCAATTTCCAATTTAAAAAATTCTAATTTGTGTTCAAAAACCATTTGTTTTGATTTTTTATCCGAGATAAACAAAATTTTTGTTTACAATTAATAATTATTATTATTTTCCTACAAAATATTTTATTTTTTATATTATTTTTGTTATTTTCTGATTTGAATATAATAAAAAAATAATAAAAATGGTGAAATAATAATATTAATAGTTATATATATTAAATATACAATAATAAAATAATATAATAAAAAACTCTATTTGAAATACAATAGATTTAATGTGTTTAATATCGACTTAATAGTTAAAATGCAATTTATCTTACAAAAAAAAATATATTTTACTTCTTATATAGGTTAAAAAAATAAAATAATATTTTATTTATTTATTTATTTTTTATTTACATATATTTCATTATTTTTAACCTCACACAATCTAAAGAAAAATTTATTTGAAGTTGGGAAATATGAAAAGACGGAATCTTTCATACTACTTAATTTAAGATCAATTTTCTTTCTCAAAATATGTTTTATCTTCATCATAATAACCATTATATACAAAATCCCTGCTTATTTATTTATGATAAAAATGGAAATGAAAACCTAACAACGGTATATTTGCAAAACCAGAAGACAAAAAGCTAGTTAGGAGAACCTAATTCTAAGAGAGAAAGTATAGTAACAAATGCATTCTGCTGCCTTGCAGTCTTACTTTTTAGTAAAAGGTTACGACCACTGCCAATAATAGGGAAACTGGCACCAACCTCGGGATATTATTTACGCAAAATATACTTGGGATAGAAAGCCTGTGTGTGTGTGTGTGTTTGGGGGTGGGGGGTTACCCCAACACATATCTTAATTACATAATGTGAAACCAAGTATATGGGTAAAAATATAAACATAATTAGCAATGCAATATAGAATGCGCGTTTACGTGACTACATACAATCCATAAATTTATTGTAAATAAATGACAGCACACTTACTTATGAGTGCAAATACAAATATGCAATTCCACGTGTATGTGTTTTTTTTTCCAGATAAATCAAAACACGACCCTCAGAACAAACTCGCACATACACACACTGGCACTTCATTAGTAAGTGGGATGGGTCTCTCTCTCTCTCTCTCTCTCTCTCTCTCGTTACTAAGTGCCACCTGCTAAACCCTATTTGCAACTTCGTTAGCAGGACGTAGCATTCGGGCTAGTTAGGCCACAGGGATAACTTGGTTACAATACATGCCATAGACTGCCTGGATCAACCTATGTGGAAACTTTTTATTTTATTTTATTTCATAATCATAATGATTCTGATAAACAACGATGATGATGATGATGATGATGATTCTTGCATTTTAATGATTTTTTTCTATTTATCAATTCATTAATTAATGTTTTTTTTTAATAAGTGAGACTACTTCTTTCAGTTTTTTCTTTTACTAAATTCTTTGGAAGCTTGAAACTCAAGTCAATAGTCCCTGTAGGCTTGTTCCATATGAATAGGGTTCAACTTCTGAGTATTAATAATAATAATAATAATAATAATAATAGTGAATAGTGGTGATTATCATCATGAAACTTGATATTCTATTGATTATGATAATCGTACGATGACGTTGATGATGACGTTGACAACAAGATGATGATGATACTTGACGATTCATATAATTGCTTAAAGAACAAAAAAAGTTAGGTAGAAAAATGATGATGATAATACAATAGCATGACGAAGATGATAAAATAATTCTAACGATAATGATGTTGATGATAATGATGGAGATTACAAAAGAAAAAAGAAATGACGAGGGTGATACAAATGATAATGACGATAATAAAGAGACAATGTTAGCAAGCATACGACCATTAACATACACGAATGCCGGTCATTCGTACTATATATATTCACAAGGGAAATTTCTCTTAAAATAATTATTAAAAAAACGAGAGAATATGCCGCTGCATTCCATAATCCATTAGTGTGTCGTGGGACTGTCTGTCCAAATGGGATAAGAACTCATTTATAACGAAGCGTCCGCTAGCGGCAAAAAACTTGGCGCGCATAAACAAAGAGCTCGCTTCCTCATATACTATTCAGGATCATTAGCACACCAAGAATAAGATAATTCAGGCGCCACTCGCCACTACACGTTTGTATGTATCGATCAATTCGCCCCCTTTCTCTCTCTCTCTCTCTCTCTCTATTTTCGATAAAAGGCGAGGATTGGAAAAAAAATATTTTTCTTTATGATGTGGAGAATAAAACTTGTCAAATTGTTATCCCTTTCATTCAAAGGACGATTTAAAGCCATTTTAAAAGATGAATAAATTAGGAAAATTGAATAGCAAAGATTTTTTATTTTCATTTCTCGAATAAAAAAAGAGGAGGCTTTTTTAAAAGGATTAATAACTTTTCTATTCTTTATCAAAGTCCATTTTAAAAAAGTTTAACTAGTCAGAAGGAGAATAACAAAAATCATTTCTCTTTTCAATAAAAGGATTAACTAATCAACTGAAGTGGTTGTTGTATTCTTCATTCAAAAGTCATTTTAAAAAAGTTTAAGTAGTCGTAAGAATAACAATCATTATTTTTCTTTTTAAAAGGATTAATTAATAATAACCTGAAGTGGTGGTTGTATTCTTCATTTAAAAAAGTCATTTTAAAAAAAAGTTCAAGTAGTCAGTCGTAAGGAATATAACAATCATTTCTCTATTCAAAACTGAAGTGGTGGTGGTTGTATTCTTCATTCAAAAGTCATTTTAAAAAGTTTAAGTAGTCGCAAATCATTTCTCTGTTCAAAAAGTCTTTTCAAAAGGATTAATAACTGAAGTGGTGGTTGTATTCGTCATTCAAAAGTCATTTTAAAAAGTTTAAGTAGTTGCAAGGTTTGGGAAAATAATTTCTCTTTCATTATCAATCAAAGAAGATGGATAACGCTCTCCTAATATTCGCATCGCATCCGAAACCAAAGTTATTTTTATCGCTTTTAAACAGTTTAAATGTGATATTACATTAGAAATTCTTTTTTCTGAACAAAATTACATTAATTTCAAAAAGCCTTCTTCTAAATGACAAGTTTCAATTATAAAAGCGATTGATCGTATTTATTACGAACACAAGAATAACAATAATAATAATCTTGACGATTGATTTTTAAATACTTATTTTGAAGAAAAAACTAATATCGTCGACGAACATAATGATGATTGATAGTAATAATAGTATTAAAAATCATTACCTTTTTCCTTTTTTCGAATGATACGGAATTTATGTTTAGTTTATAAAAGGGACCCGCCGTCAGGTTTGCATTCTAGTCTTTCGACATGTCTTATAATAAGAAGGAGTGTTATTATTCTCAACCTAAAGAACAAGATTTGCTTATAAATGAGGATATAGATAGCGAACATGAAAACACATTAAAACCAACGGGGCTGCCCATTGCCAATAACAAATCATCGTTAGAAATTGATTAACTACGTTTATTCCCAAAATGTAATTTAACACTGCTCTATGTTTAAAGGTACGACACTCATCATTTATTTCAGCCGTCATAATATTTTCGAAATCGTTGACAATATTCTTCGTTAAAATTTACATTTTGTTGAGCGGTATGCCACGTCAATGGAGGAGAATCGACCAAACCCGCCATATCGCATAATTTCATGGGTTCGTTATTTGATATTTCTTTAAATTTTTCTTTCGTTAAAAAGTCATCATTCTCATCATTTGCCCATCTCGAGGCCGGGTAAATGGCGAATCTTTTTAAATTGACCAATTGTACCCCGCAAAAATTATTTTCTATCCCCGATCCATCATGAAAATGTTTTTCGATAGAAAATATATTTTGGGGATGGAAATTATAATCTTCTTTGAAAGCTTTACAAACGAGATCCCAATGTTTCTTCATGCTCATACAAGCGTGACAATATGATGCAAAAAAACTTTGACGTTTATTATTATTGTTTTCCAATTTATAATTATTTCCCGATAAAAACTGATACATTATTATTTTTTTATTATTATTATAATACGATTGGTTATTGTATTTCTTCATTTCACAAATCATTTTAAAAAGTTTAAGTAGGATTGGAAAAATAATTTCTCTATCATAAGTCTTTTTAAAAGGATTAATAACTGGCGTATTCTTTATTCAAAAGTCATTTTATAAAAAAGTTTAAGTAGTCGGTCGCAAGGATTGGGAAAATCATTTCTCTGTTCAAAAAGTCTTTAGTCTTTTTCAAAAAGGATTAATGATAACTGAAGTGGTGGCGGTTGTATTCTTCATTCAAAAGTCAGTGAAGGACGTTTCACGTCGAAGAAAGGTCTCCTCACAGATCCTCTTCTTTCGTTTATTTTTCCTTTGTGGCCAATATCTTTATTTATGGATTTATCACGTTCCTACCTTTCGTGATTCAGTTATTCATATATATATTTATTTTCGAAAAAAAACAACAATATTAAAAACACCCCCTGCTGAGAGTGATGATACTTTATTGCAATTATGTTTTCAAAAAGTAAGTAATGATATGAAATATTACGAAAAAATGGGTATTTTCCCGCTTATAAAAGAAAGAATCGTAGAAGGTAATATGGCAAAGGCAATAGTAACTTTCAAACAAAGTAAAAAGGAACGAAAACCTCACATAAAGGAAATGTGTATGGTTTGTTGTAAAAATGAAAAAGCACTTTTGGCTCATAGGACTTGTTATTATCTTTCTGATACCGGTATTCATAAATTGGGTCCAGAATTGTTCCATGACTCATTTAAAAACTATTTATAAAAGATAGATAGATAGATAAATAACTAACTAACTAAAAATAATCCTTTCTATAATAAAAAATGAGAATGGATGATAAAACATTTTTTAATTTGGAAAAATTTCTTCAACGAAAAGATTGCGAATCGACTCCTTCTATAATATGTTTTCCAACGTTTTTTTATTGTTCAAGCATATCTCTCATTGGACAATACTTTCTGTATTATTATAATACCTTGTACAGCAAAGATTATTATCAAATAGCTTTATTTAATAGTTTTCATAGCCAGCTATCTACCTTTTTTGAAAAAGTTTTACCAAATATAATGAAATTAGTCATTAATGATGAAAAATATGATATTATTCATTTTAAAAATCACAATGAAATTATCAATAATCTATTTTCATAATATCAAACGCACACTTACGATGATTTAAATTCTTATTTGCTATATAGAATGGTATTTAAAAAACTTATGATAGAGAAATTATTTGAGACAACTTAACTTTTTTAAAATGACTTTTGAATAAAGAATACAGTTTACTAATCCTTTTAAAAAGACTAGAGAAATTAATTTTATTTTTACCTACTTAAAACTTTTTAAAATGACTTTTGAATGAAGAATATAACAGAAAGAGCTAAGTCTGCTTGGATTTCCCCCCGTTACCACCCGAACGAGTTAAGCATCAAGTCCGCTAACAAAACTGTCAGCAAATAGTTAAAAACACAACATGGCAACTGTTCTCCCGGTCGCGCTATCTTTTGAGTGCAGGGTGTTTTCAGTTTCTGTATCTTATTCCATATATTTTAACTCATATAAATCTATTAACATACATACGGCCGTTCCCTTTAACCACTGTCACGTATTTATATGTCTGCTCTTTCCAGCCAAATAATAATAATAATAATAATAATAATAATAATAATAATTTATCCCTTGGACATAGAATTATCAGCGTGGTGCCATTGGAAAATAACATTCTCTTAGGACAGACACATTTGCATTGTTTCGTGTAAGGAGGTTTATTCGTTGTACATAAAACCCTTTCTTCTTTTGACGCTCTAAAATTTATAAATAATAGGATACAACAATGGCCCTTCGAATTATTGCTCTTACAAATCATCAGATTTTTCTTTTGACAAGCCATAATAATGGTATGTAATAAAGTTGATTCCAAAAGATCTCACATTTTGTAGTCCGTATAATCCAGTCTTTTGGCTGAAGCTAAAAGCTAGGTTTGTTATGAATTCTACATCATCCACGATGCATGTCCGTTTAGTACATAGAAACAAAAATAAGGTGAGATTTCATATATAATATATATATATATATATGTCACTTAGAAATTCTATACAGTTTACTTTTATTTAGTATATATCTTATATAATATGTATATATATATTAACATGGGAAAAACCCTCATGTATTTCATAAGGTAAGCGTGGACACGAAACGGAAGGCGGACTAGACCCCCACACCCACTACACAGACAGGCTCTCTCTCTCTCTCTCTCTCCCGGCAATCACCCCATCTTTCTCCCTCTCTCTCTCTCTCTCTCTCTCCCGGCAATCACCCCATCTCTCTCTCTCTCTCTCTCTCTCTCTCTCCACCTCTTTCTCCATTCTAACAGGTAATGAAAATGAGAGAATTGTATCATAACATAACGTTTATTTACAATAACTAAATCAATTAACTAAGTAATCCAGTCTTACAGACTAACTTAAAACAACTCATTGACAGGTGTAAGAGTAACTCAAGCAATTCTGAAAAAGACAGTATATTATATTCGTTACATCGTCAACAAATTTTATGGTAAGAAATAAACATTTGTACTTTTGTTTATTGAGTGAACATATGAAAACCATAAGCTTTTGATGTTATTGGCCAGAGAAACAAGTTCTGGTATTTATCAGTGAGCCTCATAAAGCATGTACATTTCTCACTTAGACTAAATTGAAGCCAACACCCAGATGCATCCATCTGATTATTTACTTTTCTTTTATCAGATATGTCCAGAAATACGGACATATATAATATTTTAGTAAAAATGTTCGAAAGTCATAATGGGAATTCTATGCATTTATTTATAGAAAATGTAATTACATAATAATTCGGTAAATACATAGTCTCGAAACTGCAAACTTCTCATATCGCCAATTGGCAACTGCCAACACGCTAACAGCTCTAGCTGAGAGGACCAGCCCCACGATATCTTGCGTCTCTCGGCACTACTGTCAAACCGAGTCAAGCACGGATGCAACATAATAAGACATATTCTTCATTTTCTCTTTACATATTACACGTATTTAAAATCTGAAAGCACTAGCGTATTCAGGATGATTTCATTGTTTTAAAACACAAGATTTCATTTTATCTTGATCTCGTGAATTATGCAAAATCCGACGATGAATAAAAACAGGTATAAAGAATGAAATGTTTCTCCCTTCACTTCTACTCGTTGTAA
>NC_087211.1:51753028-51803619 GCF_015104395.2 Macrobrachium nipponense | reverse complement strand
TTCTTTATCATCGCCGCCCGAAAAGAATCATATTATAAAAACCGCTGAATGGACAGACATACATGGCTGACTAGTGAACCTAACGCCTTGTCAACAATAACTGCTGACTCTAGCAGCATTGTCATAATTCCAGATCGATTTCCATTCCTCCTGAAATAGTTCGAAATATGATCCCTCGTTTCTATGCATGAGGAGTTTCGTCAGTGATCTTGGCAGTTGTCGTCCTCGGCAATGTTGATTTAGCACTTCTTGCTGTCAATGCTAAGTGCAGTCAGTATTTCAATATGTCTTGCACACTTCCTCGACGTTTTTTTCAGCATGTGTCCAGGAATAATGTTGCGTTTTTCCCTTTGTTTCCCTTCTATGTAATTATCCAATACCTGGCAGTGGAGCAGAGATCAAATGGCAACAATTCAGTCAATAGAAAGCTTCTAAGTGGCTCAGATCGGCGGTCTGGACGCGGTAACTGGCTCATTCATTCTCCAAGAAGCGATAAGAAGCTCAATTCGATTGTTGTCCTTCGTGGGGCAAACGGTCCACCTTTTGAAACACAAACACCCAAAGGATTTGCCAGGACACTTACGCTGTGTTAGCTACTTAACTGTAAGGCCATGAATCTTTTTCTCTTTTCTCTCTCTCTCTCTCATCTCTCTCTCTCTCTCCTCCTCTCTCTCTCTCTCTGTGTGTGTGTGTGTGTGTCCGAATACATAGTTTCTGAGACTACAGAAACAAGACAGAACGACTTCGCCGTTTTCTTTTGTTAGGAAGATCTCGTTTTACTAGTTTGAATATCAGGTTATTCTCTGTATCGTATATAATATCTTCGACCATTCTGCGCGTATATATATATATCTCTCTTTCTAGACCTTCCCTGTCTCTATCTTCGCTCTTCCCACTCCCAGCTGCATCGCCATATTCCAGGAATTCAGCAAAACCGGTCACTGTGGAGATTTATCTCTTGGGAAGAATTTCGTTCAGAGCAGCGGACTGAAGCGGGGCTTGATTGAGAGTGGGTGCCTTTAAGAGGTACGTTCTGTATTTCATTTTTTTTTTATGGATCTATTTCTTTTTTATGGTTTGTCCTTTTCTTAAAAAGCAAAGAAAATAGTCTGGAATATTTTCTTTCTTTTGTTGAGAGTTATGAGTCAGGCATTGAATATGATATCCTGTCCTGAAAACATTACAGAACACTACCAGACAACTCAACACTCTACAATTCTCCAATTCGCTACTCAGTTCTTTTTGCCTCGAGTAGCTGTAACTTTTGCCTCCTATTTCTTCACGATCATTTTCGCTCCACATTTCTCTTCCCAGGTGTGGAAGGAAATGAGACTGTAATCTCATCCACCTTCTTAGACCCCGCGAGTGATTTGGTTTTTTCTCTCTTTCTCTCTCTTGTTATTTCCGCCGTTCGTTGGGAAAAGAACATAAAGATTAATTCCCCCTTTCACTCTCTGTCAGCAGCATCTCAGACGAACCATCTGTCGACGCCACAAAGGCCTTCCATCTCCATTTTTTGACCGAGAAAATGCTAAACGGCCTTCATCTGAATGCGTCAGAAGAGAGATCGACGTGAAATAAGGTGATCGTCGTCTGTCTGGAGATTCGAACGGGAAATTATTCCCCATAGTATTTTCACCTGCCTCAGCTCTGAGCCTGAGCTCTGCAACGGGCATCTCGACAAAAAAGAAGAGGCATTGTGATTGTAAGGAAGTCTTCATTTTTCCTTGTTGTTGATTAGCTATTTTTCACTGCTGTGCAGCTGTTCTTAGGCAAAACTCTCAGTGCCTTCGATCACAATGAAAGAAATAGCCACCATTTTTGTGAAGCTTCACATAAATGCGTTTATTACAAGCATAGCATTCTCCTTCTCTGATACAGCCTGTCGGTTTCAGCTGAAGACAATACACTGGCATAGTTAGGAACAAAGTACACTGGATCAAGAAGGTCAACTTGAATGTTGCTGCACGATCGTGGAATTTCAGAATCACATCAAATCTAAGAATAATAGATTGCAGATATATTTTGCCTTTCTGAAACTTTTTCGATGCAGACGGAGATGGCAAAGTAGTTTGTATCGTCCTTCTCACTTTTCGTAAGTAATTTCATAAAATCAAGTTGCACTGCCGTGATATAAAGGATTTTGATGGAATTTTGATGTTTGTGGTACCACTGAATATTCATGCTGAGCTGTTCATAGTTTCATATAAACTAATCTTTTTAAGAAATTCATATTCGTCATATTTCGTCGTCAAACAAATTTCGCTTTACATAACTGTCATTAGAAAGTTGTAGACTTCTCAAAATTAATTATGAAAATAAAAAATATGACAGAAAGTAAACTTCGGCGCAATCGAGTTTTCTGTACATCGTATAATGATATATAAAACCATCACTATGACCGGCAGTTCTCCAGTTGCTCACCAGATGCGGTCGAGTGAGGTATGTCCCATGACTCCGGAAAGCGCTGCCAGGTGCATGATCCAAGGCTAATTTCAACCTAAAATAAATAAAAAATAAAAACCTACTGAGGCTAGAGGGTTCCAATTGGTATGTTGATGACTGCAGGTTGATGATCGAAATACGAATTTGCAGCCCTCTAGCCTCGGTATCTTTTTAGATCTGAGGGCGGACGGAAAATAGTTTTCTTTCACAGAAAACCAGTAATCTTCTGAAAATGGTTTTACATCGCTGATATTTTTAAACGATTTAAACATGCAGGAGTTTCTCCATGCGTTCATGAAATTCAGCGACGCAAAGGAAGGAAGGCAGACTTTCGATACAAAAAAAAAAAAAAAAATTCTGATCGCCATGAGCACAGAAGCCTAGGAAACCCCGTCTTTGGGTTGGGCAGATCGCTTTCAAAATAATTCATTTATATTCCATGAATAAATTTTCTTCGATGGCTTCTCTTTATTCAGGCATAATTATTAATACAATTTTTCTGTTTTTCACGTCCCACCACTCACACACACACACAAAATACATATGTATGTATATGTATGTATATATATGTGTATATATATAGTATATATATATATATATATATATATATATATATATATAATATATATATATATATAGAGAGAGAGAGAGAGAGAGAGAGAGAGAGAGAGAGAGAGAGAGAGAGAGATTAGATAAATACATCTATAATTTATATATACATTTATCAATAGAAAAATCCACAGTAATATTCTTGTTTATCCAACGAAAATATTTGTGGAAATATATTCGTCTGGATAAACAAAGATTACTGTGGAACCTTCTATTGATTTCTTAGAAGCATGATACCGTGTTTTTATATTGTATATATATGTTTATGTATATATGTGTGTACGTTATGTGTGTGAATGAGTCTTTCTTGAAAGAACTTTTGAAAAAAAGCCTTTGATATCCTACCACCGAGTCCCTGTCACTGCGGTTATCACTGGAGAGCCACTCCTACGCCATTATGGAAGGCCATATTGCCACACAACCCCCCCATCCCCCCTTCCTCACTCCCCGACCCCCCAACTAAATTCCACAGAACAGTTTCTGGTCAAAGAGTGACCAGCTGCTATTCAGCATCTTTCCCTTTCTCCGTAATGCAGACCAGATCTCTCTCCTGTATTTCACTGGGTGCTACGGCCATCTCCTGACAGTCGAATAACATTATTTACCCCTTAAACCCCCAACCCCCCTTTCATGATGGACCCTCGGCCAGTGAAGGAGCTCTTGCAGGTCGTTTGTGTAGGAAGTCTATTTGCTTTTCTGTGCTTTTAAGATTCGCCTGTAATACTTATTATTTTTTTTTTTAAGGTGATATGTTTTAGTCCTCTTTTCAATACATGACTGGAAACATCTACGCCAAGGAAACCATCGAATTCAAACAGAAAATTCGCATTGTAACTCTCAATAGTCAGCACGGAATGAATACCTACGACACGTGGTGCACTGTAGGCATCTCTGAAGGGTATATGCAGCGTCCCTTGGGCTCTTACCACACCCACTTTTAGCATTTCACCTTACCTCCATTCAAGGCTTCTTTCTTCAGCCATGAAACGAATTTCTCGCAAAAAGGAGTCTGAGGCTTCTTTTCGGTGAGGTTTCTGAGGCTACTGTGCCTCTGAGAGGCTAATCTCTCAAACGTAACCTACACAGCATTTCATCTCCTGAACAGGTATACATGGCCGTCTCGTAGACCACGTATAATGGAATTACAAAGGTTACAAGTAGTGATTTGACTGAAAGTAAAATATAACTTTGTTTTCCTATTGGATGACTAGGAAATTCACTTATGCCTATATATATATATATATATGTATATATATATATATATATATATATATAATATATATATATATGTATGTATGTATATATATATTATATATAATATATATATATATATATATATATATATATATATATATATATATATAATTAAATAGATGATATGCAAAATACTTAAGAAGGGTGAGGTGAGATGGATGGATCTATAAGAAAAAAGTACAAATTTAGGTTTTCATTTTTAGTTTTCTGAAAAGACAACTACTGAGGCTAGAGGGCCGCAAATTGGTATGTTGGCCATCCGCCCTCCAATCATCAGACATACAAAATCGCAGCCTCCTAGCCTTAGTAGTTTTTTTATTTTATTTTAATTTAATTGTAGGCGTAATCGTACTTCTTTGGTATTTCATTATGGGCCAAGCCACCACCAGGCCGTGTGGTTAAATTTTCATACAGCATTTATCTGAGACCAACGAAAGATAGATATATTTTCAGTGGCCTTGGTTATATTGCTGCATTTTTTTTTTACTTGTTTTTCATTCCTTCTTTCATTTTGTCTTCCGCAGTCAGAGGCTTTTTCCCGTGGAACTCTCTTCTGTCTGCAACAAAAGAAGAGCAAAACGGTTTGTTTCTTTAGGGAGAGGTTTTCTAACAAACCTTCGCTGTCTGTCTTTGCATTCTCCGAGCTAGGAATAAAAATTGAGCGCTCTGAAAAGAAAGAAGGCCCTCTGGATTTGTTGCGCAAATAGAAAAAAAAAATTATAACATCTTTGTGATTTTGTTCAACCAAACATTTTACTTTGGAACATTCTAAATAAATTCATGATGAGTAAATAGTAAGGAAAAGAGACCTTGAAACGACACACTTCCGGATTTTAATCAGTTTTATCACTAGATTTTGTATTTGGGAGTTTAGCCAGGACGCTCACTTGATTCAACTTCTGCTTGGTTAAAGAAAAGGAATATATTTTTTTTTTTGAAAAAATAAAAAATAAGGTTGAATATGAGTCAGTAATAGAATTGAATACTGCCATTCAGACTGATAACAAAATGATAACTTTATTATGAATAAATATATAAATATATATATATATATATATATATATATATAGTTACATACATATACTATACATACATATGTATATATGATATATATATATGTGTTTATATATATATATATATATATATATATATATATATGTGTGTGTGTGTGTGTGTGTGTGTGTGTAAATAATACCTGTCTCGCAATATTCGCTTTTTGTTCACCTGTTGTGATACGTGGAATTCCATCCTCTCCAAACCTCCGTATCATAAATCTTTCCAACAGCCCCCCCCCGCCCTCTCTTCTGGTGACATGACCAATTTAAAATGCTCCAATCCACCTTTTATCCTACGAAAACCTCTATGCCGCATCTCAGCATTTTCCACCCCTCTGACCTGTCCTATACTTCACTTGTTTTTGTACAACCAATAATCATTCACTCAAATATTTCCCATTTTTTTCCGTCATTCGCTTCTATCAGAGCAGCATACTCCCGTTTTCGAATCCCCTTTTGTACCAAACCAGGCACTCTCTGATCTACACTGCTCATTTAAGTATTAAAAAAACTTATTTAAGCACTACCTCCTCCTCACCCCCAACCCCCACTCCAACCTCATTTCTTTTATAATCAACAATCGACGTCTCAGAGTAACTTTGACACCAAATCGGTCACTCTCCCGTGTAAATATTCAGTCACACGCTTCGCTTTCTTTGCCGAAGCTTCTCATAGTTTTTAATCATCGTATTGCATGAGTTGAGCTTAGACCTGTTGGAGAGAGAGAGAGAGAGAGAGAGAGAGAGAGAGGTAACTCTGTTATGTATAGTTTTTTGAGTCCGTGAGCACAAAGGAGATTGGCTGACCCGCGAACATCTCGCGGTGGGCAACCAACTCCTCCCCACTTTTATTCTTCAGCCTGAAAAGGCAGAGGTCAAAGAGGTTCGTCACGCCCCGCGTCGCCTATTGACAAAGTGGTCGAATATTATTGACAGCTGGACGGATATTGGTTGGTTTCGTCGCTTGAGTTGACAGATCCGGGGCGTTCCTAGTTCAGGAATCCATTTTAATCTGGAATGGTCCTTTGCCGCTGATTTCAGATTCCCATGAAGAGGAATAAAACATCATTCATGTTTATGCTGATTTTGGCTTTACCCTCCCCATCTCTCTCTCTCTCTTCTCTCTCTCTCTCTCTCTCTCTCTCTCTCTCTTCTTTTGGGCGACATATTCTTTTTTATTTAATTATCAATATATATATATATACTATATATATATATATATCATATATATATATATATATATAATATATACATATATATACTCTACCAGCTTTACACCAAAACGTCGTTCATTATCGAATTCACTCTACTTTGGGGATATTCAAGCACAAGGTATAAAGATAATGAGTGATGAACCTCCAATCACATTCGTTAGAAATTTAATAACAATAATAATAATAATAATAATAATAATAATAATAATAATAATAATAATATCTGACAAAGAAACCCACGAGATTTACTGTGTATAAAGTATTTACATTTTATTTTACTTATAAGTAAAACATGATATACACAGTTATTTTGTGGGTTTCTTTTTCAATCTTCAAAAGAAAACTGAAAGAAGTTTTATTTGGTTAATAATAATAATAATAATATAATAATAATAATAATAATAATAATAATAATAATAATAATAATAATAATAATAATAATAATAATAATTATAATATTAATAATAATAATAATAATAATAATAATTATAATAATAATAATAATAATAATAATAATAATAAACCAGATCCCTGAAAGAGGTACCTGGAATAACTAGATGCCGAAGTAGCTCCAGGACTCAAGCAGAAGAGTGTGCTCCTAGAAACAGCACACATAGTAAGAAAAGTTATGGACTCCCAGGGAGGCAGGATGCAACCCGGAAACCCACACTATGAATATCACCCAGTCGAATAGGAGGACTGAGATAGACAAAATGAATTAATAAATAAATAAATTAATAAATAAATTAATAAATAGACAAATAAATGAGAAAATAATAATAATAATAATAATAATAATAATAATAATAATAAATAATAATAATAATAATAATAATAATAATAATAATAATAATAATAATATAGTTCCCGATACCTCCACAATTCTCATATTCTCGCAAGAAAATGCCGTCCTCCCCTCCCCCCTCGAATCCTCGTCAGAGATCTTTGACCCGATGTCCTGCAAATCTAATAAACAGAATCCGAAAAGCATATATCAACTACCTCTCGCGTCTCCCCGTGAGTTTCCTCGATATTTCTCGGGAGTGAAAATCTTCCACTCTTTTTTATTTTATTTTCCTCACCGATTTTCCTGGGATTTAGAGATATTGTGGTTGTCAATACGTTCGGGTGGAGTTTCTTTGACATATTGTGTGCGCAAGATACTTTGACAGTGTTTATTTTCTTATGTATTCAAACGTGTATTTGATGGAAAGGGAAGGTTAGACTTTTTTTTTTAGGCTCCCGACACACGCAGTTTCCGTAGAAAGAAAAAATATAAGTCATTTTGAGAATCATCACAAAATCTACAGTTGTACTGTACTGTTCATTTCATTATTACTCATTTTACGTATTTCTCTCCATTTTCGGAGATTAATTTGCCTCGGCTAAAGACCTTAAAATCCAAATTTACGATTCGTGGAAACGAGAACGAAACTCTTAATGTCAAAGCTCTGTAAAAATATCCCGAAATGTTCAAGACGGAGTTTGTTTATTCTTTTTGCAGAATAAAACTCGCTCGTGCTAATTTCCTCTCAACCATTCTAGACGAGACCATACAGTCTGCAGACAGTGGAATAAATGTTACTGACATAACTCTCCCAAACGATACTGCCCAATTATATAAAAAAATAATATCCTATTCTGGATAAAAAAACTACGGTAAACTCACAATTCCATAATCATATGCCACCAAAAAAAATAACCCACTGGTGAACATAAAAATGCAACATCTCCATAGAACCATAATGCAGTAATGCCACTCACCTCCAATTAGTCACGAAACCAAAAAAGAACTATAGAACCCATCTCTTGGCTCATAAAACCCAGAAATTCAGCTCCAAAAATCATAACCACAAAAAAAAAGTCACTCCCAAAGATTAATGCCTCCCCAATCCCCATATATATATATATATATATATATATAATATATATATATATATATATATATATATATATATATATATGTATGTATGTAGTATATATATATATACATATATATATATATATATATATATATATATATATATATAGATATCACCATATTAATAATAATACACTCCGGTAATAAAAATATTTCCTCCATTTAATTAATAACCCCACAACACCATAATCCCACTATCTCACCAATAATCACATGTGGAATAAAACAAGTCTCCAAAAAAAATTATTACACTCCAAGCAGGATAATCAAAAATGAAACTCCATCTCCAAAAAAAATGCACTCAAAGCATCTAGCTGACACACTCGAAAATATTGCCCCATATCTCCTCAAAAAGATTTTTCTTTGCAACAAAAATGGCTGCAAAATAATTGAACTAAACATAGCTCTCACCACTATAGGCCTAGACTGTGGAATATCTCCAAAAAAATAGAAAACATTAAATGGCCAAAATATTATATCTCCAATTCTCCAGGAAAATAACTCAATGTTATAGTCAAAAACTATAAACTCTCTGTTTAGCATAACTGCTGAGAAAGGGCAAAAATTTGGCAAATAAAATTGCCCAGGAAATTCTAGAAAAAATCACCAGTGTGCCACAACTCATTATAACAGAACTCCAAATTTAAAGTGTCTAAGCAAAGACTTCTCCATATGTACTACGGCATAGGCCACTAGAAACTTAACCAAGTTTCCTATCTCTGGCAAAATTGCAACAAACACAATTGTGCAAGAGGCCAACAATTCCGGAACACAAATATCCAGAGAAAAAAAAATATAGTGCCATTACGTGTATAAATGTAAAAAATGCAAAAATTCTCCCATAAATCTCTCTGCAGCATCAAACAGCTGAAATTACAAACACATTCCCGAACAATGACTCTAAGTCACTAACTGAGATATGAAAAAATTCACACAAACTGGAGAGAAAAATAAATTCAAACCCGCCCATGATAAAAAAAAAACTTACGTCAGCAACAGCTAAAATCCAAAAAAAGGAAAGAAACAATCAATGACACTGATAACTTTTCCTGTGACACCTGTAACATCTGTGACTCACGTAGACTTCAAGCTATTATCTGCTGAACTCACAAAAAAAAGGAAAACAAAAAATGTGTCGTTAGTTCCTCCCACATCCACAAAAAAAATCACCACCCTTAATAATCATTACAACACCCATGTTAGTATAAAAAAAAATTAACACCAATATTAGAATTATCAGTATCAGAATTCGCCAGATATTAGCAAATATCAGTACTCGTCCAATATTAGCACTCGCCCATTCACCAGTATTAAGTATCAGAAACGCCAACCATCAGTATCATAAAATATTGCTATCATCAAATTCACAAAAATCCGCCAAAAATCTATATCACCACCCATAAAACCATTGACACATTCCACAAAAATTATTAACACCATGAACTCTGACAGAATCCCCATAAATATCTCCAGTAATGATAATTCTACTTAAGTACCTCTCCGTAAAATATCTCCGGTAATAATAATAATAAGGATTCTCCTTAAACATCTCCATTAAAACCACTAAAAGCATTAATATTGCCATTTCCCCAGTATTCATCATGATCTCCACACCAAAAATAACTCCAAAATAATTACCACACACCAATCCCCCTGTATCATCATTAATCATCACCGCTCAGCAATCATCACCACTCATCCCTAATCATCACCAATCATCACCACTCAGCAACACCGGGCATCACCATTCACCACCAATTTAAAGTAATCTCCATTTAAAAAAGTAATCTCTGAATCCCCAGAAATAATTATGCCCTCTAACATTGCGTAAAAGCATTCTCCAAAGCATCAGGAAAACTTACACCACTTCCATATGTATATCATTTCATTTTCTCTTTACTCAAGAGAAAGAAAAAATCTTTCAAAAAAAACCTACGGGCATCTCACATCACCACCCAGACGTTATCAGCTGATTTGATGGCATTGAAATTTCCTATTCAAGGCCAAACTCGCCCCCATTGCCCCGACACAAAGAAAAAAAAAAGAAGCTCACCCCCCACTAAAAAAAAAAAAAAAGAGCTTCACCCTCCACATCAAGCATTCCCCCCAAGGAAGACCACTACTCGCCTCCCCTTGCTGCGCTCCCTCTGGGTCGGTCAGCACAAGTAGCGCTGACTGCGTATGCATGAACGGGCGCTCTGTCACTGAGAGGCAAAGAATGCAATTCAAGCAACCCCAAGAACTGAACTGTATGTATGAAAAACCCTTCACACATATACATATATGTTAAAACAAGATGAATGCGTCTCTTTTAATATGTGCCAATAAAAAAAACACATTACTTTCTACTCCTATGGGAAAAGAAATGTGGTATTCTAAACCAATTCCATAACTCACAAAATGATTCATACACAAAGACGAATCCGCCTCTTCTAAACATGCGCTACTTTGAGAGAAATACATTATAATCTGCCTCTTTAAAATTGATCACACAAAGTGAAAAAACACCAGGGCATAAAAAAACACATTGTAACACTTACGCCTTCAGTGAGAGAAAACCACCCAGGAATTCGCGCAATTACAAACACGCGAATCTAACTGGCACAACACAAACGCGCTCGGTGAGAAAGCACTTGATGATCTTTCACACACAAGACAGACTGGAGTCACTCACGCCTTAGAGCGTCTCGGTACAGGCAAATTTGATGACACTAGTACAATTTCTTTCACTCAGTACCATAACTACGACTCCATAACTCTTATGTCCGACGCTTATTAACGACATCCTAACCCACCTTAACAATCAGTCTCTCCGGAAACAGCATTTTTTAAGCTGTTATTAATCTAACAAAAGTCGTAACAACAGTTCACGATCCGCTGCCACCATTGATACGAGATAAGAAACTCGTATTTCATATTGGTAAGCGTTAAGCCAAAAGCGGTAGGCATCTGGTAATACATTCTCCTCCCTCCCTCTCTCTCTCTCTCTCTCTCTCTCAGACACAGGCAATAGCCCCCTCTCTCTCTTCTCTATCCATACCTAATCTCTCTCTCTCTCTTATAGATCAGATAGAAAAAATAGGAATCAAGGGGGAACCGCAATATATGGGAAAGATAGAAAACAAGGAAAAATATATGAGAAATATAGTAACTCAGAATGTGAACTAATAGCGGTAGAATTTGAATCTGAAAAATTAATGAACATTGTAATATATAGATCTCCTAATACTAAAGAGTTTGACTTAATAATAGAAAAATGGGATGATATATGTAGAAATCACAAGGACTGGACTATTCTCCTATCTGGAGACTTCAACTTTCCTTTCGTAGACTGGAAAGAACGAATAGGAGATTGTGGATGTATTTATACATATAAAAAAGAGAGTAATAGTAGTGCAGAAGATAAGAGGCAATTCGAAAAGCTAGATATGCTACTAGAATACAACATTCAACAAATAAATCACCTGCCAACAAGAAAGAAAATACTTTAGACCTAGTATTTGTGAACGAGATGAAATTATGTTAAAGAAATAATAGTTGATAATGCGAGTATTCAGACCATAATGTCATAGAATTAACAGTCCATTCCAAAGCAAGTGAAAACAGAGATAAGCAAGAAATGAAAAAGTGGGAAGGATATGGAAAATACAACTTCTACAGTAAAAATATAAAATGGTCAGAAATAAATGAAGAATTAAACAAAGATTGGGATAACATTTTCGTAAGTGATGACATAAGGGTAAATACGGAGATATTATATAAAATATTAGAGAAAATAGTGGATAAATATATACCGAAGAAGAAAAGTAAACATCAGTCATGCATACCAAGAGACAGAAGGATCTTGTTCCAGAAAATCAGAAAGTGGAAAAAAGGTCTTGCAAAAGAAAAAAATGCATGGAAGTTATAGAACTAAAAAGTAAGATAGAAATGCAGAACAAAAGATTATACAATCAAAAGAAAATGAAAAACGGGACTTGGAAGAAAAAACCCTATTAAATATCAAGCAAAACCCATAACTATTATACTTATATGCGAAGAAGATGAATAAAAGAAGAATAGAAATAGGCCCTCTAAGAATTGAAGGGAGATTAACGAATGAAAAAAAAGGAAATTTGCAACATATTGGCAGAACGATATAAGAGAGAATTCACCCCTAGAATAGATAATGAAGATAATGATATAGAAGTAATGGGAATGAAAATAGTAAGATGAAAAGTTTAGCTGACATAGATATTAATGAAGCTGATATTGTGCAGGCTATTAATGAAATTAAAAATGGAGCTGCTGCAGGGCCTGATGGATGGAGTGCCTGCTATTTTGTTAAAGAAAGTAGTTCATTCTATCGCAAAGCCACTTGCAATATTATTAAGACAAAGTGTAGATACAGGCAAGATTTATGATGAGCACAAATTAGCATATATTACCCCTACTTTCAAAAAGTGGATCAAGACTAGAGGCAAAGTGGAATTATAGGCCTTGTGAGTCTAACATCACATATTATGAAAAGTGTTATGAATGGGTAATGAAGAAAAATATTATGAAACATTTAATAAAAATTAATTTGTTTAATAAAGGACAACATGGTTTCGTACCCGGAAAAAGTACACAAACCCAACTGTTAGTCCACCGTGAGAACATATTCAAAAATATGAAAAGCGGAAATGAAACAGATGTGGTTTATCTAGACTTTGCAAAAGCTTTTGACAAAGTAGACCATAATATATTAGCGAAGAAAATTAGAAAACACAATATCGTGGATAAAGTAGGAAGATGGTTAAAAGAATTTTTACACAACAGAAAACAGATAGTTATTGCAAACGACGAGAAATCGGATGAAGCCAAGGTAATATCCGGTGTGCCACAAGTACGGTATTAGCTGCAATACTGTTTGTTATTATGATTGAAGACATAGACAGTAATGTTAAGGATTCGGTAGTGAGTAGTTTCGCAGATGACACAAGAATAAGTTGAGAAATTACATGTGATGAAGATAGGGACCGCTCTACAAAGAGACCTTAACAAAGTATATGAGTTGGGCAGAGGTAATAAAAGGATGGTATTTAACTCTGATAAATTTGAATCAATAGAAATTATGGAGACAGAGAAAGAAAGCTATATGCATATAGCGGGGACCTAATAATGAGACAATCACAAATAAGGAAGCAGTTAAAGACCTTGGTGTGATGATGAATAGGAACATGTTATGGAATGATCAAATAGCAATTCTGTTGGCAAAATGTAAAGCAAAAATGGGATGTTGTTACGGCACTTCAAAACAAGAAAAGCTGAACACATGATTATGCTTTATAAAACATATGTTCGTAGTCCACTTGAATATTGCAATATGATATGGTACCCACACTATCAAAAAGGATATTGCACAAATAGAGAGTGTACAAAGGTCCTTTACAGCTAGAATAGAAGAAGTTAAAGACCTTGACTACTGGGAAAGACTACAATACTTAAAATTATATAGTCTAGAAAGGAGAAGAGAACGCTACATGATAATTCAGGCATGGAAACAGATAGAAGGAATAACAGAAAATATCATGGAACTAAAAATATCAGAAAGAGCAAGCAGAGGTAGATTAATAGTGCCCAAAACTATACCAGGAAAAATAAAAAAAAGGAAAGCACACAGGACATTAATCCACTACGCACCAGCATCGATAAGCAGCGTCGTATTCAATGCGTTGCCAGCTCATCTGAGGAATATATCAGGATTGGAGCGTAGATGTGTTTAAGAATAAGCTCGACAAATATCTAAACTGCATCCCAGACCATCCAAGATTGGAAGATGCAAAATATACCGGAAGATGTACTAGCAACTCTCTGGTAGACATTAGAGGCGCCTCACACTGAGGGACCTGGGGCAACCCGAACGAACTGTAAGGTCTGTAGGTCTCTCTCTCTCTCTCTCTCTCTCTCTCTCACACACACACACAGGCAATAGCCCCCCTCTCTCTCTCTCTCTATCCACACCTAATTGCTCTCTCTCTCTCTCTCTCTCTCTCTCTCTCTCTCTCTCTATCCACACCTAATCACTCTCTCTATCTCTCTCTCTCTCTCTCTCTCTATCTCTCTCTCTCTCTCTCTCTCTCTCGATACCTCCCCTCCATTTCATTAGGTCATCAAATCAGAGTCGGAACTACAAAAGCAGACATTTATTCAAAGCAAAGTATTATTTGAATAACTCAGATTCTTACAGGATGATTAAATGGAAGGATAACTCAAAGTTCAATTAACTCAGATAACCACCGGTAATTATCAGTCTATAAAGTAATTAGTCAAACACCATTCCTCCAAATATGTTTCCCCCTACCAGTACAGTTCCCTCCACTAGATCCATTCCCTCCACTAGATCCATTCCCTCCACTAGAACCACCTGTCAAAAGGACACTCTGATAAGCATACACAATTGTAAAGACAAAGTCAAAAGATTAAATGAAATAGAACATCTTTACAAAATACCAAAAATACAGTCAAGCCACACCTTTGGCTAAAGCACAGTAATTCTTACCCATTTCCAGCCAGAATCTCCGAGCACTTAATAAAAACACGTCGCAGAGCCATCCCGGCTCTTTCTCTCCAAGGCAACCGTCTCTATCGTTCTGGCTAATTACATGCCATTATGAACGAAAGAGGCTCACACGTACACATGAATTCACACCCTTCATCCACACCCCATAACTGCTACAAACTGGTTTCAAAGTCACCTTTCTAGAACGCCCATAACTACAGGACGAATGTTGACCTGCTTAGGTAAGGATTTTAATGTCACACCATCCAACAAGACATATTAGCATTCTTAAGCTGTTGCTCGGACACTCCAGGGAAGTTAAATGATGACTCCCCAATTTCTAAGGAATGTCAAGGCATGTGACATACAACAATGTCTCATACATATCATAATATTTCAGTCTTTATTTATAATATATAACATTATATATATATATATATATATATATATATATATAATATATATATATTTTATATAGATTTCTAGTAGTGAATATTTGTATGTATTAATGTTACAAGGAGTTACAAGGAATTACAAGGATTAGGATGTCTCAAAGACTTGTTAGTCCATCTGTAAGAGTAGGTTTTACTGTGCATTCACAGTGCCCTTATGATTTGGTCTAGCTTTCTTTTAAACTATTCCGCACTGTTGCTGTTTACAACATCTGGTGGCAGTTTATTCAACATGTCACATATCTTGTTTGTAGATAAGTTCTCACAATAGGATGTGTTGTATCTCTTCAGTTCTAGTTTCCGTCCATTATTTCTTGTCTGGTTTTAGTTTAATGTAAATAGGTTACTGTCTACTTTTGTTATGCCTGTCGGTATTTTAAATGTTTCTATTAGTTGTCCTCGCAATCGTTGTGTTTCTAGGCCATACATGTTCAGGCTCTCTAGTCGTCTTCGGTAACCTATTTGCCTGATGGATGGAATTAACTTTGTAGCTCATGCTTGTACTCCTTCTAATATATTTATGTCTTTTCTTAGTGTGTGTGTTTTTGTTGGATAAAGTTTCCATTGGGACCATTTCGATGAAATAAACTGCCTTCCAACTTTGATGAGAGGGAGATGTGCTCACTGAGTGTTTTGATCCTGCTAAACATCCGCCAAGAGTTAATATCTTACCGCCAAACATTCCTTTCGCTTAAAGTGACATTCTTACCGCTCCAAAAATCCAATTAAGTCATCCTGCTAATAACATATAAATATAAACTAACATTTAGCCTCCTCCAAGGCTGAGTGAAGGTAATTACATGAATACGTCCTGACCTTACCTAACTTAAAAAGTCTTGTCCTGCCTGAGAGAGAGAGAGAGAGAGAGAGAGAGAGAGAGAGAGAGAGAGAGAGAGATAAACGTCCTCAATAAAATCTACATTCCTGTCACGAAACCTCTTTTGGTGACATTTTCTTAAAATTCCGTGTATAATAATAATAATAATAATAATAATAATAATAATGAATGAATAATATAATAATAATAAATAAATAAATAAATAAATATATTATTATTATTATTCAATAGATGAACCCTATTGATATGGAACAAGCCCACCAAAGGGGCCACTGACTTCAAATTCAAGCTTCCAAAGAATAGTATGGCGTTCACTGGGAAGAAGAAGTATATAAGAGGAGGTAAAGGAAAATACTGGAATATAAGATTTCACTTATTAAATACGAAAAAACTTAATAAATTAGTAAATAGATAAAAACGTAAAACCAAAAATACGTAAGTCTACTACTGGAGATGCGGAACAACCTCGCTCACTCTGTAACGCTTACCAACTGCGCTCTGAGTCAGATCCGTTCCTAAGGATAATTGCAAGTCTGAATAATGCTCGCGGAGGCTTGATAGAGCCAAGTCTAAGCCTTCCTCGTTTATCTGAGACTGTAACCAAATTATTTAAGCAGATTATTGTATATCAGATATTTATTCATGATGACTGTGAGCCTAATCGCTGAAATGCAATACAAAATTGTGTTTATTCCAAGTCACATTTAGCTTAAGTGTCAGGAGCGGAGGTTAGCAAATTTCAAAATAGCCCGCACTGCTGGGATTTCAGTATTTTCGCATTCAATCGAAAAAACTAGTTTTTCATTTCAGGCGATAAGCAATTCCACAATGGTTCCTATGACAACTGTGTAGATTCCACTGGAATGCTTCACAAGCATCCGTGCTGTATTTAATGAGGCTTTACCAGCATGCAGATGGATTTAACGGCATTCTGGCTCCGAAATCGACATTTTGCATCACGATCAAATCTCTGTAAATGAGCGGTTACCATGGCAGCCAGAAGAGGGGTGAGAGGTGCTGATTAGCTCGGAGCTAAAGCCAAAGTCAGAGTTTGTCCCATGCCATCCGAACGATATCGGGATCTGTCTTTTGGGGTGGCATCTTCCTTGCTCCCTAGTCTTTCACTCTCAGCTAAATAGTGGTACCATTAGGTACGACTGCTCAGCGGCATGTATTAATAAAAACGCGGAGACCTTTCAGATGCGCGCTCTCTGCTCGACCTTTGAACAAAGGCGCCATCATTTTTCGTTCTCTGTAAAAGAAAACTATTGAGATAGCTTTGTGTGTCTGTCCGCACTTTTCCAGAGGCTAGAGGGCTGCAAATTGGTACGTTGATCATCCACCCTCCAAGCATCAAACATACAAAATTGCAGCCTTCTAGCCTTAGTAGGTTTTACTTTAATTGAGATTATGTTTAGCTTTGAGCGTGTGTCTGGCACCGCAACAATGCAGGCCACCACGGCCGATTGAGTTTTATGGCCCGTGGCTGAGAGTTTCATGCAGCATTATACGCTGTGCAGAAACCTCGATCAAGGCAACTACATTCTATTCCTCATTCACTCTGTCTTATTTTTCCTTAACAATAATTCCCTCACAATGAACTGACACCTTACAAGTCAACGATTGAGAGGTGCATCACCTTATAAGGAGAAAATGAACCTAAGCTGATGAAAAATCCAAGAATAAAATCATTGCAGACACTATTAATGTAACACCACATCGACACGAAATGAAAATGTTCAGATGAAAAATACGTGAATAGAATCATGCCAGGCAACATTAACCCAAATAAAGAGAACATTTATTTATTTATTTTTTTATTTGTCTATTTACTTATTTATTTATTTATTTATTTATTTATTTATTTTATTTATATATACTTTTGTATTAAAGATGAAAAATATGAGAGTAAAATCAAATTCAAGGCAACATTAATCCGAATAAAGGGAACATGTTTATTTTTTATTTATTTATTTATTTATTTATTTATTTAATTTATTTATACCTGTAACACGTCACAGACAGGAAATTAAAATAAAACAGAAAAAATACAAGGATAAAATCATTTCAGTCAACAGTAATTCGAATAAAGAACGTCACTGCATTCCTGCATGAATCTGAGGATTGCAGGTACTTCTCGTGAACACGACCCCCCTCAGGTATTTGCTTTTAAACGCTCCCTCTCCAAAAAAACCCCCCCCCCCTTCCACCCCCCCCCCTCCCCTACCCCCTACCCCCCACCCCCCCCACCCACACACCCTCACACCCGACCTGGGATGGAAGCCCGGGACACTGTGTGAGCTTTCTTTATGAAATTTTAATATCTCCACGTCTCCCATGTTTGTGGATTAGGAATGTTAACGAGAGAGGGAACCCGGGAAATGTTTAATATTAATGATACCCAAGGATAGTGAAGTAATCTTTCTAAACTGTAATTCTTCTTTAAGTGCTACAAAAACCTATTGTATTCTGGTGTCAAAGTTTAATGGATATCTTTTTACGAGAGAAGCACTATCATATAAATGTGCGTGCTAGCGTGTGCATTTGTGTGTGTATATATTATTACTTCTAAATACATTTACCATACGTCGCGCAATTCATATCAAATAATGATTTTCGTGCGCTAGTTTCGAAATCCATAAATTCATTTGCAAATCCACCAAGCATTTGCATACTCCGTGGACTACACCTAATTACAAGGTCAAGTTATTACATTAATCAATAATTCAAAGCGAGAGAGAGAGAGAGACAGAGAGAGGAGAAGGAATTACAAAGGCGGGTATTCTTTATTTAGGGTATTTTCAAGTTTACCATCTTCGTTTTCGTAAGTCTCAATAGAATTTGGAAAGACGTATGTAATCATTAGCACTGTTTCTTTGTCTATTTATTCTAAGAGTCCCAGCTAGATGTCAAGAAAATCAACCGGTTTGGTTCATGAAATCGTTATTTAGGCCTCAAGGCAAATGGTGTGTGAATTCTGAAACTTTACCGACTGGTTAGCTAAGGGACAAAGCTACCCTTTATTAGATTTTGTCAATGACCAAGTGAGTCTAGCAACCTTTGTCCTTGAAAAGGGACTTAATATGCCTGCTTCCATATTTCAGATGCGACCTGCACCTACTACATAGTTTTACATAGATATACATCTTTCACGTCTGGGCTCTCCTTTTTGATAATGAATATGTGTTGAATGTTTTTAACATCGTCTAACGATGAAATCGATGTTATTCAAGCAAGAAGAATAAAGCCAACAAAAAGAATACTCAGAGCCTCTCTCTCTCTCTCTCTCTCTCTCTCTCTCTCTCTCTCTCTCTCTCTCTCTCATATTTTTTCCACCCTTAGTAGTTCTGCAGAGAAAGGACATGACACCAAGCACCGTGTGTATGAGAATGATTTAAAAGAACATTCCACCTTCCCATTGCCAGGAAGGAGAAAGCACTGGCCTAAAAACGTCTCAGATTCAAACTATTTTAACCTCCCGTGTGTTGACCTTCGGCAAATAACTTCCCTCCCGCTCGCCTCTGAGGCTTTTGATAGCATTTTTCGGGATCACTCTTTTTCGTACTTCTATCATAATCCCTTGGCGGAATTCCTTCTCTCGTGTAATCTGTTCCGTTATAAGGCCGGTATATACCGAAGTGAATTTTCCTTTGTGTGTGAGTTTCGTTTTTTCTTGTTTGTTTGTTCCCAGGTAATTAAGTAGCTGGTTAGGTTATATACAGATATATATATGTGAATAATATATATAATATATATATATATATATATATATATATATATATATAGAATATATATATAGTATATAAACGTGTATTATATATGTGTTTTAATATATGTATGCGGTATACATATTTATATATGAATATGCATACATTTATATATATATGTGTGTTGTATAGCAGAAACATATATAAAATATATATAATATATAAATATATATATATATATATATATAATTTACATACTAATATATACATACACACTTATACATACTTACACAAGCAAACCGACATAGTTCCCGATATCACATTGTTTTCCTTGAAGAACTCTGTAACAAGACTACTTTCAGCCATTAAATTTTCATTTGAGTACAGCATCGCGCATGACATAAGGGTTCACTCCAAATGCTCTCCCCATATCTCAACAGGGCGAGCCCTTTACAGTCGGGCAAATGTGCATCGTTTTGCTCGGCAGAATACTAAGTGGTCCCGTATTGTTGTGCGGGTGCCTGTCGGATTCGATCGTGAGCCGAGATTCTGCTGCTCCTCGCTCCTTCGCCTCCCAAAAGAGGTTTCAATCAAGTATCAAGATTTGCTTGAGTTTGTCCTATGTTTTATGTATGTATGTGATATATATATATATATATATATATATATATATCTATAGATATATATATATTTTATATATATATATATATATATTATATATTATATATATATATATATATATATATATATATATATATATATATATTTCATATATATATATACTATATATATATAAATATATATATATATATATATACTATTTCATACATATATATATATATATATATATATATATAATATATATATATATATATATATGTGTGTGTGTGTGTTGTATGTGTGTGTGTGTGTGTGTCTGCGTATGGATGCATGCATGTATAGATGATTTATTGGAGAACATGTATGTCGCAAAAGTATTTATTAGAAGTTTATGAATATATATATATATATATATATATATATATATATATATATATATATGTATATAATATAAAATAATATATTATAACATATATATACAAACAGTATAAATACAAATATATAATATATATATTTACAAATTGTGTGTATATATAATATACATACATTCATACATTTATGTATGTATGTATATATGCATGTACGTATGTATAGATTATTTATAGATGATTTACTGAAGACATTTATGTTCAAAAAGCAGTTATTCGAGTGAAACTCAAGTGCTTTCAGCAATATGTATTTTCCATTAGGTATTCTATCTCTCTGCAGGCTCTCTTTCCTTTATGTTGAGGACGAGAGAAATATTTCAACCCTTTGCTATTTTACAGAGAGAGAGAGAGAGAGAGAGAGAGAGAGAGAGAGAGAGAGAGAGAGAGGAGAATGCATCAGGTCATACTGTCAACTGAACTGAATATTGCCTGGTTTGAGTTATTTTGACCAATTTATGTCCACAAACAAGAGGCAGCTAGATTAACACTTGTAAGTGTATTACTTCTCTGTAAGCTTAATATTAAATAACTGTAAATAGTAAATCATTTGTCATTAGAGTACTATCAACCCCATTCATCAAGTGTACTTTTTCTATCATCAGGTGCTTCGTCTTCGATACCGTCTCGAAAGTCGTCTTCAAGGATAATTAGAAGAGGAAATCACGTGAGTGTTTACATGTTTATTAAGGTTCGTTTAACCGAGTTCTAACTTCATTCTGTAGTTTAAACAGTTTGATAATAAGTACATAAAGTGTATGGTGCGTGTTACAGTAAATTTTTGCTGATAATATTGTAGGATGTATCGTTATTTCGTATGGGCTACCTTACTGCTAAACGAAATATCTCTCTCTCTCTCTCTCTCTCTCTCTCTCTCTCTCTCTCTCTCTCTCTCTCTCTCTCTCTCATTATATACATATATATAAATGGATTAATATATATGTGTATAATATATATATATATATCCCATTATATACAGATATATATAAATGTATTATTATATATGTATAGGTATCGAAGACCAAGCACCTGATGATAGAAAAAGTGTGTAGTTAATGATTTTGGGAGTGAATTGAAAATGTTGTATGTAAATATATATATAATATATATATATATATATATATATATATTATATATATATATCGTGTGTGTGTGTGTGTGTGTGTGTGTGTGTGTGTGTAAATATACGATTTTAGTTTACTCCCAAAATTCATTAACTATCGCAAACGAAGTATGTAATTTTATGCTCAGTATTTGTGATAATGAGTCTCTTGCAATACTTAATATAATCATTGACTTTTACTCCCGTGATTACCATTGGAATTGCTGAAAAGGAATAAAGAGTTTTTTGTAAACACAGGTTCTAAGGGCAATGCAATGAACGCTTTACCGGAGCCTTTAATTGTTATTCAAAAACGACAGATAATCAGTCAGTCAGAGCGCTCTGTTCCATTTACGTAACATGCTAGCCGTGCATATAAATCACTTTACTCTTACGCTTATAGTTTTTTTCACGATTTGATTTATTTTCCTTTTCCGAATTTTTTTATTGCTGTCATATGTAGTGCATATAGTTGTATGAACTGATATCAGTACTCCTATGTTCTTTGCAATATCGTTTTTTATTTATTCACTTATTTATTTATTTTTTTATTTTTTTATCTTTTTATTTATTATATATTATTATTATTATTATATTATTATTATTATTATTATTATTATTATATTATTATTATTATATTATATGCTTAGCCCGTTTCGACTAAACAATCGAGATGCTCTAACAATCACTTTCCCAGTTGAAGAAAAGTAACTTACATCTTATGTGAAATTCCCGTAGGGTTACAGAATCTCGCAAAACAAAACAAAAACCTTTTATTAAAAAATCCGACTCCTTAGCTATCACCTCTTCTATTACCACGACTCACTGCCATCAGTACTTTCTGCCTCCTTCTGATAGGAGCTGAATGGCCAACAACCATTCCAGAATCGCCTGTCAAAGACGGTTTTTCCCTATCATCGACTTTCTCTCTCCCCCAGGCCTGAATTTTATGTACTGGCTGCTCATGGAAGCGAGAGCCCGTTGTAGGCACAAAGGCCAGCTTCATTTCCGGCACCAATATTGCGCTGCATCCATTCCCCCGTGAATACAACAACGAGGGCCTTTTTGGAACGCTGGGATTAAAACGAGTATATGCTACAATTTAAAACTTACTCTGTGGATTTTCGAACTGCCTCATAATTTGCACGAAGCAGGAAAGGAATCCAATTAGAAAAATATAGGGAATGGTCCGGGGAAAATGAACAACGTGAGTCTGTTGTATTGTTATTATCTGTATGTATAATATAAACATACCTTTATATATATATATATTTATATATATATATATATATATATATATATATATATATATATATATATATATATATATACATATATATTATACATATATCTATATATATATATATATATATATATATATATATATATATATATATATATATATATATATATATATGATATATACATACATACATATATATATATATATATATATATATATATAAAAATATACATATACTATAATATATATATATATATATATATATATATATATATATTCATATACATACGTATATAAATATGTGTGTGCGTGTGTATATGTTTGCTTCAGTGTATGTATGTATAAAAAGAAGACATACCGATGGTTAATTAAAATGATAATTGATAATCGTATAGTCCTTGGTATCTATTCAGGATTATAAAGTTGTTCAACATGATCAGACCTCACATGAAAAATCCCTCTCTCTCTCTCTCTCTCTCTCTCTCTCTCTCTCTCTCTCTCTCTCTCTCTCTCTCTTCTACTCGACCTCTTCCGAGATGAGATCTTCCCCTCAGATTGCTTCCTAAAATCTCCGGCGCATAAAAAGATGCCTCATCTTGGTTCGCTGACAATTTCGAGATGAAGCTTCATCGCTGGTCTTGCAGATCAGTCTTCGCTCTTATTCTTCGGAATATTTTGGAATATACACCGACTTGCATCCGTAGTAGTTTTAAATTTCTCTTCCTCTCTCTCATTTCCTCTCACTAGCAATTTACCAATCCTTACTAAAAGCATATTCATCTGCTGCCTCATATAAGTGTCATTGATGTTCACCTTATAGTATTCTTTTCCAAATGATAAGTTTTATGTATACTGAAATTAAGTATAATAAATTCGTAAGGAAACTAAGTCTATGGGCATAACCAGTCCCGTTTCACTGCCAGAATCAGCTCCATTTCATGGAATCCCTTCTCACCCCCACCCCTGTCGGAGGTGGGGACAGGTAGGATAAAACCCCATTATAAACCATCTTAGGGGTCACAATAACCCTGCCAAGTTTCATGCCCATAGGACCAGCCGTGATTGAGTCTTAATGCGTCTGCCACCTATTCGCCATATTAGTGTGCAGATTTTGTGAGCACTCAAAAGTAAGAATCATAAAGAATATTTTCATCAGGTTTCTTTTCAGCCGTAGTTGCTTCCCGTCATAAAACCTCAAGTAGGCATAGAGTCCTTTTTCTATCTAACTAAAATATATATCTTTGCGAAAATCTGTCTTCTACCAATTTTTCCATCGACTCGAAATGAAACAAAAATATTTCCACGTAACAAGAGGAAATCTAATATACTGACTAGAAAGAATTACCCCTTCGTGATAAAATGGCTCCTAACGCAATTGATTCAAACATTTCCCTCTGTCCACCCTATCCAATCTTCAGCTTTTCTTATAGCGAAAAAGTTAAATCAGCTTAACATACTATGCTCTAGTCCAAACCTATGCGTTCATGTGTAATTTCTGTTTACGAGGTCCAAACAGTTATTGATTCTACGAGTCCTAGAAAGTCAGTGACCTACTTCGATGCCAGCATTATTCCCTTACTTTTTATATTGCTTTTATTTATTTATTTACTTTATATTTTTATATTTTTTTTATTTTTTATTTTTTTATTTTTTTATTTATTTTTTTATATTTATTTATTTATTTTATTTTTTTTTTTTTAATTTTTTTTTTTTTTTTATTTATTTTGGCTTCGCAGTCTCATCAAGTCATTACCACCTTCACCAAGTTCTTTATATTTCTTGCAATATATTTAGTGATGCAATAACTTTAACTGTTGATATTAGGTATGCAGTTGCTAGACTCATGTCCATCATTTTCCCCTCCGGTTGGAAACAATTGGTTAAACACTCACCAGCCGAGGAAACGGTGAAATAAAATAGCCACTGCATCTATATCTTCCTTGTCATCTTAGATTGTATTAGTACCAACGTACTGAAACAATGTACTTAGTTTGTACTCTCTGTCAGGACAAGACGAGACGAAAGTAATCTGACTCTTGATTGTTCTGTTTGGATCGAAAGTTTTAATTACAAAATTAATAATTACTAGAGGCTTTACTATATACCACTCTTGCATCTGGCCAATCACTGACACGGAAGGGGAGAGAGAGAGAGAGAGAGAGAGGAAGAAAACGTGCTTGCCCAGATAAAAACCTGTGAGGTTTCTCTCATTCTTAATCGACTTTCCAGAATTCATCGCAGCTTCTAGCAAATATTCAGCTCACATTCCCTGATTAGAACGTGAAATTTAAGAACTGGGAGTCCGGTAATTCATCCGAGAACCTTAGGGCTCGTATCGTATCCGCGGCAGGCTGAACGACGCAATATTGCCAAGAGTCTCCTTCCCACCATAATTACCGGTGAATGACTTAAAGCTGAGACACGAGAGACGTCATCTCAGCTATGCATTCTGGCACGAATTTCCATGAATAGGGTTGCATGGCATTAAGTCATTATTATTATTATCATTATTATTATTATTATTATTGCTGTTGTAACTGTTGGTGTTCAAGTGATTATCATATATATTGTAGAGATTGTGATGTATGTATATATATATATATATATATATATATATATATATATATATATATATACATATACATATATGTAGATATATATATATATATATATATATATATATATATATATATATATATATATATATATATATATATATATATATATATATATATCATTCGAGCTACAAATGTCCTTTAATATCTAATTCGCTCTACCTCGGAATTGATATATTTTATATATGTACCGAAGGGGAATTTTTAGTTGATAATAATTTCGTCCCCCCATGGGATAGAACCACCGTCCAGTGGACGGGACACGAAATCAGAAATGAAAGATCTGGGGTTCGAGTTCCCGGCGGGGAGAAACGGATGGGCTCGTTTCTTCACACCCAAAGCCTCTGTCCACCTAGCAGTAGAATTAGGGATCAGTGTTAGTCGACTGTTGTGGTTGCTTCTGGGGTGGTACTGTGTCCTGATTCAGCTGAAAAACTAGTAAGATCTCCTGTAGGGGACTCGATAGCGTCACTGTCCGTTTCTGATTTTGTTTTCCCGTCCACTGGACGGTGGTTCGATCCCATGGAGGACGAATTATTATCAACTAAAAATTCCCCTTCGGTACATATATAAAAATATATCAATTCCGAGGCAGAGCGAATATATATTAAAGTACATTTGTAGCTCGAATGATTTATATGAATCACGGTGATGTGATAAATATTCACATATATATATATATATATATATATATATATATATATATATATATATAACATATATATATATATATATATATATATATATATATATATATATATATATATATATAGTCCATATTTATGAAAATACCTGATGTTTACTAAATAACTCTCTCTCTCTCTCTCTCTCTCTCTCTCTCTCTCTCTCTCTCTCTCTCTACTCTTCTTCTTCTTCTTCTAATTCTTTCTTCTTGAAAATCCTGAAGGTGCTTGAAGCAGCTGAATGTAACCGAATCATTCTTTGTCTCTTTCTCTCATCAATACCTATGATAATTATGTTTCAATTATTGCAAAATTGCCATTTACCATAATTATATATTCATAAGGATGTTGATACTCCCTCATCCTCTTCAGTGTTCTTCTTCTCGTGAAAGAAACGAGAAGATGAAGAAGAAGAGAAGATTCTTTTCATCTCTTGCGAAATATCCGTTAAAAACTTTGATGGCAAAATGGAGCAAAATGAACAATACAAAAAGAATAAAACAAAAAAAAAAAAAAAAAAAAAAAAAAAAAAAAAGTGGAATACGATACGCGAGCGTAAAACTTGATGATGTTTGAAGCGAATGAGGAAGGCTTCTGTAGATGCATGGAGAGAGAGAGAGAGAGAGAGAGAGGGTGGGGGGGCGGGCGGGGGGTGGGTTTCAAAATAAGTATTTTAGTTATCTTCGTTAGACTTGGGTAAGTTAATGACCAGTTTTCTTCTTAGCGTTTTTTATTCTATAAGTTGAATGTAAGTTAAAAACGAGAAGTTTCATTGTCAATAAAAATAAAATAATTCACGCTCAAATGTCACCAAGACACTAGTATGTCATCATTCACTGAGCTGGAAAAAAAATATGAACATTTTTTAAACACAATTTTATTAAAATGCACTGAAAATTTAAAAAAAAAAAATTTTCTGAGACACGCCAGGATTTTCTTACAATTAATCATGTTCACACAAAAAACGTGGGAGCCAAACATGAAAGGGAATGCTGCAAGAAAAGAAATATTTTCTTTTTATTTCTTGCAGTATTTCCTTCCACGTGCTGCGCCTACGCTTTTTTTTATAGATATGATTAATTGTAGGTAAACCCTGGCGTGTCAGAAAATTTATTTTTCACTTTTCGGTGCATTTTGATAAAAGCGTGTTTTTAAAAAAATTACCATTTTTCTCTATCATACTTTTTAGTTTTGACAAAAAAAAATAATCGATTTAGCTAATGAAATATTGATATACTGTCGAACCACAGAAGGTTTGAAAAATCCACAGGTATTAGATTATTCTACTGAATCAAAGATGTGAAAAAAATTCGAAGAGAGGTCGCTGTGGGGTCACCAGAGGTCACCGCTGACCTACTCATCATGAAGGGTTGTATTGTCACCGGGACTGAGTAACCATGCAGAATTTCAAGTCCATCGGACAAAAGGAACAGGCCGAAAATTGAATGACAAGATTTGAGCTAGACAACAATCAGTCAAAATAGCAAGCTAGATAAAAGCGTATAAAGATGCCTTATAACAAAAACATAATGATTATTAAAATTGATAAACCCACTGGTCGCATTTCTACACTATACAGGAGCTCTACCAAAAGTTATGTAACGTGAGAGGGAAATATTGCAGCAAGGGAAAGTTAAAGAAGTTGGACAGCCAGGTAGACTGTGACGAAATTAACCAGGCGAGACCAAAACAAAGGTTGCAAAGTAGAAGGCAGAAAGGGCACACTGTAGACAAGGGTCCTACTGTAAAGTGAGATTGGTCATGAGCAAATTGGGGTTAACTGGGGTCATTGTATATAATAACGGGGCCACCGCCTCCGTTATTCACTTTGGTAGCGAAAGCCATAGTGGCAGGCAAACTGTTTTGGTAACACTTTCCACTTTCTCTCTCTCTCTCTCTCTCTCTCTCTCTCTCTCTCTCTCTCTCTCCATTTCATTAGTCATCAAATCAGAGTCGGAACTACTATACATTTATTTATAAGTAAAGTATTAATTGAAAATAACTCAGATTCTTACAGGAAGATTAAATGGAATGATAACTCAAAGTTCAGATAACTCAGATAACCCCGGGTAATTAAGAGTCTACCAGTAATTAGTCAAACACCATTTATCTCTTCTCCAGAGTATGGTTCCCTCTACCAGTACAGTTCCCTCTACTAGAACCGCCTGTTAAAAGGACAGGAGGACAAACTATAAGCATACACAATTGTAAATACAAAGTCAAAAGATTAAATGAAATAGAACATCTTTACAAAATATCAAAAATACAGTCAAGCCACACCTTTGGCTAAAATAGATATAAATACACTCACCCATCTCAGCCTAGAATCTCCAAGCATTTTTCACATAACAGGAAAAAACGTTGGCAGAGCCATCCCGGCTCTTTCTCTCCCTGTAAGAGCCTCTATGGTTCTGGCTAATTACATGCTATTATGAACGGACATAGCTTGTACGGACGCACGAATTCGCACCCACCGTTCACGTCCTGAAACCACTCGTAACTGGTTTCAAAGTCACCTTTGACGAATGCCCATAACGACAGATGATCATTGACCTGCTTAGGTAAGGATCTTAATGTCACACCATCCAACAAGACATATCAGCATTCCTAAGCTGTCGCTCGGACACTCAGTCTCCAGGGAAGTTAAAAACGATGATCCCCAATTCTGAGATGTCAAAGCACGTGACATACAACAATGTCTCATACATAACATATTATCAGTCTTTATATGTTACATATACACTCAGGAACTGGCACTGTAGATATTAAATGGACTCATTTATATATATTCTTATTTGAATTCTCTTTTATATATATTTTTATTTAAATCGGAAGAATACTAACTTCAAGGTTTACCGGAAGTATGGCAGTAATACAGTCTTATATAACCTAATCCGACTTACCCTTCCCTAGCCCAGAGCGACAAGTTCTAGCTGACCGACAGCAGCAATTAGAGTTAAACGTAGAGGTACATTAAGTTCAATAACAATTTCTAAATCTCCTTTTTCAATCCCTCTCATCTCATTTCAAACCACATCGTTTCTTGTTGCTCAAACGTCTTCATTTTAGCAACCCCTCATTGTCAGAACCATCTTGTTGAGTATCGAAGATTAAACTTAAAAATCTCCCAGAAAGAGAAACAAAAAAATAAATAATAAGATAAATAAATAAATAAATAAATAAATAGATAAATAAAATTTCTTCCATCTAATGAAAGAATAAAAGAAATTCCCCGAAAGGAGTTCGAAACTGCCAACATCTTGATTAGCTTTTTCATCCCAGTGCGCTCGAGGGTGAACTTCGTTAGAAACGGCGCCTCTGGCAATACCGGAGCCTCTCTGGTACGAGATACAGATTTCTATGGACACGTGTAAGGCCTTCCTCGTACTACTGAGCTTCCTCGACTATAAGCACCTTCTGAGTAAACAGGAATGCTGTTTACAACTTTCTTAGCCTTTATTAATGGGGAAGAGAACTCAGTGCCAGTCCACACAACTAAATTAATATAGCAGGTTTTTCCTCACCTAGGTACAGCTTGCGAAAATGTTGTAAGTAATAAGTTCAGCGAACTCTTATGTTTGTCCCCAGACCTAATGATTAACGAGTCAAAGTATTTATCAACTTTTTTAATTACAGGTCTGTCCGTAAAAGCGATTTCCAACTGTTTTTATATCATAAATGTTCACCTCTGAACACCACCCCCTCCATCCTCCCCATACCCACAAAAAATCACCCAAGGTAATTTCATATTCAACTCACAAAGGCCCAGAATAGTTTAATACTGAAAATAACAACGCTGGTAGTGAGTAATTGAATTTGTCAAGAGTCAGATCTCTCTCTTTCAGGAAAAGTACGAGCATTAGCCGATTTGTATTTAGCCGATTTGTATACTCTCTCTCTCTCTCTCTCTCTCTCTCTCTCTCTCTCTCTCTCTCTCTCTCTCTCTCTCTCTCATGAAAATTCTGGCAATTGCTAAATAGAGCCTAACAGTTGTATAATGTACCTTTCAAAGAAGTCAGATCATTCCCAAATTCAGTTATCAACTTCAGCCTCTCTCTCTCTCTCTCTCTCTCTCTCTCTCTCTCTCTCTCTCTCTCTCTCTCCCTGATACCAAAACTCAGGCTTTTGTCGAAGATATTACCCTCGTCAAAGAAAAGAAAAAAACCATCCTGGATTTTATTAAAACCTCTTGCAGACAGAAACAAATACTTCTTATCGCTCCATTCTGCATCGGCTGCAGAACGTGATGAGATTCTTTCGCTAATTGTCCTTCCCTTGCTTTCAATATTCCGATACGTCTCCGTTCTCACAGAATAGGAATGAGCTGCCTCAGGTATTCAAACAACTTCCAGCGGTTATTTGTGTGCATCTCATAAACAACTCTGAGTTCACTTAGCAATATTCTTGGGAAGGGACGACAAGAAGGAAGACTTTTTGTTTTAGAAAATTCTTTATTTTGTCTTATTTAAGATTTCTTTTATTTAATTGTATTTTAATATTTTAAGATTTCTTAAGGGTTGATTTGTGTAAGAGACTCCCACTACTATCTTATCTAAGGTTTCACATTAATTTTGAAAAGATTTCGTTTCGTTTTTGTTATTGCGTTTTAGGTTTTAGTTTTCTTATATCTATTGAATTTATTCTCTAACATTCTTTCCAATTCTTCCATTGCCACTTAGGTCTATCTTTATTTTAAAAGTTTTCTTCGTTATTTCATTACTTGAAGATCGCCTGAGGTTTTTAAAGTTTGTTCCTGTGGTCCATTACGTTTTAGGTCGATTATTTTTCCCAAAGGAGCATTTGTCCTTTTCATTATCTTTTAATTTTCTATTTTTAGAGGAATTTCGTCTTCTGTTTTGCACTTAATCTTCTTATTCGTTCGAAAAGGTTTTCGCCCTTTGCTTTTTATGTTTCTTATTTCCCAGCAGAATTTTCTTTCTTCATTTCTTTACGACCTCTTAAGTGAGTTTATGACGTAACTAAAATTCTAAGCTTGGGCATGTGATGTACAGTCACAAATAGTGTATGTGCATTAGCAACACTGGGCACTTGTGGTAGGTATGTACTAACACAAGGTTTCAGTCCTTCCCCTGTCTTGTCATTTCCGAGCCTAGACTATATAAGGGTATTTTGTTGCCTGATCCATTGCTGATGATTCAATCCAATGCTTTATCAGTAGCAACTCCTTCATTATTTTCCCCCAGTAAATACTCGTATGATCCCAAAAACAGGTTGGGAGAGACCCATATACTTTAGGTCAAGTTAGGTTAGGTTAGTTTAGTTTCGATCGCCTTTTTGCCATAGGTCCAGGGGTGTTTAGGGGCCAAAGAATTGTGATGCATATAAAATAAGAAGTGACAGAGTGATAGAAAGAGAAAGCAAGAGAAATGTGTGTCTGGAGGAACAGATAAGGAAAAGGACTGTGCTTGCGATACATCATGTAATGGATCCTAAACGAGAGAGAGACATACAGACAGACACACAATGAAAGAGTTTAGGAGATAGATTGAGAGAAAAACAGAAGTTGCAGTTTCTCGATCTTCAGTTTTGTCAGAAAAAAATTGTTTTTATTTCATTTTTGCCAACGTTCAGAAATCCTTTGCCATTCTCACCACGACCTGACCTACTGTGACCTCTTCTTCTTGTTTGTCCTCACACATGTTTCATTGCAAAACATAATCCCTCAAAACGTTGGAACGGTATAGATTAAAAAAAAAAAATTTAGAATAATCCGAAAACATTTTTCGTCTCAACAGTACACCAGGATATGAACGGCGTTCTTTCTTATTTCAACTAAACAAAAAAAATAAAGCATTTTAAGCAATATATAAAACTCCTCTAAAAATTCGAATTGTTATCAAGAATAACTTTTCCGTCTCACCATAAAACCAGCTTTAGTTCTAGCCAATTTTCCAACGTAGAAATATCTTTTAAACTATAAAACATATTCACTGACAAAAAGGTTTCTGAACACGATTCACGATCAATTTCTGTATCATCCGAATAACAGAGGTGGTTTTTGTATTCACACTCACACTCAAACATCCTCTAAAACTCTGAAAAGGGAAACGCAATCCGCTGCTACGTTGCTCACGGAATAAAGATCCCGCGATCTTCAATCCGGTTTTTCTAAAATCTGAAAATGGTAACGTATCCCTGTGGATTATTTTCCCCCCCTAAAAATTCCTTTCCGATTGAGTGCTGCGGATACCTTTCGCGTATTCATCTCGCTAGCAATCTCCCGCTACGATACCTGAAAGCCTCACGCCAGGATGAACGGCTTTCAGTTTTAGCGATGCATAGATGGAAAAATACTTTAGACCATGAAAAAGAGATCGCAACATTTTCGTGTACAGAAATTAAGAACAGCTTGTTTTATTTATATATACATAATATATATGTGTATGTATATATATGCATATGTATGTATGTATATATAATATATATATATATATATATATATATATATATATATATATATATATATATATATATATATATATATATATATATATGATATATATATATATATATATATATATATATATATATATATATACATATATATATATTGACATATATATATATATATATATAATATATATATATATATATATATATATATATATATATATATATATATATATATATATATATATATATATAAATTGAGGTTTATGAAATAAAATTATATTTTGAAGGAATAGCACAGCTTCCACCAGCAAATAATATCCAGAAAATTTCTAAATGTGAGAAATAAAAAAAGAAAGCTTTCAGTCCTAGCCTTCCGCAAAGCAATTGGAATTTTAATAAGAAAAATAACGCTGGGTCAGAAGTTAGTATTAATGTTTAATGATGCGAGACAAATACGTTTTTCATACTGAAAACATCTGGTGTTTCAAACGTCAACTAGAAAGGTCATGAAATTAATTTGGGTTTAGTAAAAATAAAAGTTCGAGTGAGAAACTTAAAGCCAGGGAACAGCTTATTGTTCGCAAAGGCATAAAATGAACAATATTTAGTTTGTGAGTCAGAATATTCCCAATTATTAATTTTCTTCTGATATTTAAAGGAAAAATATTTATACTTGTAATAACTTACGAGATTTAGTCATTTGGGTTGTCAGAAAATGTGGTGTTTTCTAGTACATAAAATGTCAATGAACGCCTGAGTGTCTGCTATTTTGAAATCTCGACTGTGTCTCGGTTGATAGGTTGAAAGAACCCATAAATGTTATTCAGTTAGTTGAATGCTCTCAAAGGACTCTGTTGAAAGAGTAGAGGAACTTACAGTGGCGCTTCTAGCTCGTTGAATTCATTTGAAAGGTAAGAGTTGATCGGTTAAATACTGTTCAATGGTGGCTTCTGTCTTGTTGTAAGCTTTAAGAGGTCTCAGGTGATAGGATGACGGACACACATAGTGACTCATTTGGTCGAATGCATCAAAAACCTCCCCCTCGGATAGGATAATGCACAAAAAAGGTGGTCTCCAACTGACTAAATGCATTATAAAAAACTTAATTACAAATCTATTAAGTGTGAATGCCCTATCCTAAAATCTATTAAGGGTATGAATGCCCTATTCTAGATCTATTAAGGGTATGAATGCCCTATTCTAAAATCTATTAAGGATATGAATGCCCTATTTGAAACTATTAAGGGAATGAATGACCTATTCTAAAATCTATTAAGGGTATGAATGCCCCTCATTCTAAAATTTAAAAACTATTAAGGGAATGAAATGACCTATTCTTAAATAATTCTGATATTAAGGGTATGAATGCCCTATTCTAAAATCTATTAAGGGTATGAATGCCGTATACTAGATCTATTAAGGGTATGAATGCCCTATTCTAAAATCTATTAAGGGTATGAATGCCCTATTCGAAAATCTATTAAGGGAATGAATGACCTATTCTAAAATCCATTAAGGATATGAATGCCCTATTCTAAAATCTATTAAGGGTATGAATGCCATATTCTAAGATCTATTAAGGGTATGAATGCCATATTCTAAGATCTATTAAGGGTATGAATGCCATATTCTAAAATCTATTAAGGGTATGAATGCCCTATTCTAAAATCTATTAAGGGTATGAATGCCCTATTCTAAAATCTATGAAGGAGATGAATGCCCTTACGAAGTGAATTCCAGTTAGTTGAAGGGGCAAAAAAGATGACTATAAACTGTTTTTTTCCATCTGTTCATCCACCTGTGGTGTTTGCGCATGGTAACACTGCGTCCAGGTCTTTAAGTAATATCCTATTTCGAATATTAACGGTGTACTTTGCATACAGTAAATTATTTAAAAACTTTTCAGCTGCAAATGTACACCCAGATATCCTTTTATTTACCTAAAACTTTCACATAGCGTAACTATTTGAAAGCCCGGGACGCAGTGTTACCACGCGAAAATACCACAGGCGGATGGACAGATGGAAAAAAACAGAGTATAGGATTCTAACTTATTCTTCATTGTCTTGTCAATTCAATGTTGGCTCACTTTGCAAGTGAATGGCATATTGGTGGGTTCCATTGGAATATTTTTTGAGATACGATAATAATAATAATAATAATAATAATAATAATAATAATAATAATAATAATAATAATAATAATAATAATAATAATAATAATATATTAATAATAATAATAATAATAATAATAAATAATAAATAATAATAATAATAACAATAATGATAATAATAAGTCCAAATAATAATAAAAATAAGTAACAATAATAATAATAATAATAAATAATAATATTTTGTTTAAAGATGATGGCAGCATCAGTGGAAGTGATTTTATATATGGTCTTTTCAATTCTTATTATTATTCTCTTCTCATCAGGGCTGATATTTGTTAATAGCTGGCCGATGTTCATATCTTGGTTAAAGAAATGTTTTCTAAAATACTAATTTATTGATATGATAACAAAACTGGTTAACAAATCTTAGTCTAAGGGCGTAACGGAATTCCAACGGAATTCATTTTCAAGGAGAGGTGAGGGTGAACTGATTGGAATGGGGTCGTTCGGCGGTATTTATTGTCACAGGTGCTCTGTCTGATGAGCGCTGCGTTTTCTTTGGCTGAGCAGAGGATTAAGTCCCTGAGTCAAGCCGTCTTGCAGAGGTGCTTCGCGTGCGGACGCTGGAGACTGGGAGCGTAGTATTGGGCAGGGGCACCTGATTGGTCCGTTCGATCAGCTCTATGGTGCCGGCGGACGGCGCCCTACGCGCCACCGTCGGGAGGAGTGAAGTCTCTTGATTGGTATTGAGTCTGGGTCTCTTCTTCCCGATGTGTAGGGCCTCCAAGAGGCGGAGGCGACGGTGGTCTGCCGCCTTATCGATAATACCGATATTAGGAATAATGTCCTTCCGAGTTATCCTGATATTGTGGACGTTTTTTGCATGGCTATGGATGGCGCCTTCCTGAGCGTAGCAGGATATCTTCTTGGAAAATCGCATCGTTGTCATACCAATGTAGGCTCTCTTGATGAAGGCGCTGATTGCAGTGCGTTTGTATCTCTCTGGACACTCGCTCTCGCCGTTCAGGCACATGTCCAATCTCCAGCGTCCGCACGCGAAGAGCAGTGCAAGCTTCCACCTCTGCAAGACGGCTTGACTCAGGGACTTAATCCTCTGTTCAGCCAATTAAAACGCAGCGCTCATCAGACAGAGCACCTGGGACACAATAAATACCGCCGAACGACCTCATTCCAATCAGTTCACGCTCACCTCTCCTTGGAAATGAACCGATGATACGGTTGGAAACGTTGGAATTCCGTTACGCCCTTAGACTAAGATTTGTTAACCACTTTTGTTATCATATCAATAAATTAGTATTTTTAGAAAACATTTCTTTAACCAAGATATGAACATCGGCCAGCTATTAGCAAATATCAGCCCTGATGAGAAGAGAATAATAAGAAGAATTGAAAAGACCATATATAAAATCAATTCCACTGATGCTGCCATCATCTTTAACAAAACATATTTGAGAGAGGGTCTCCTACCTTTAAATTATAATAATAATAATAGTAGTAATTGAAAAAGAAACCCACAAAATCACTGTGTATAACGTGTTTACTTATAAGTATTTACATCTTATTTTACTTCACACTCGAGTAATTTCAGGCCCTATCTGTGGCCCATTTTCAAGAGAAATGTAAGTTGTCAGCCTGGGTCAAGGCCCAGCAGTCTTGGCTGACAACCTACACATCTCTTGAAAATGGGCCACAGATAGGGCCTGAAAGTACTCGAGTGTGGAGTAAAATAAAATGTAAATACTTATAAGTAAACACGTTATACACAGTGATTTTGTGGGTTTCTTTTTCAATCTTCAGAATAAAACTGCAAGAAATTTGTTGGGTTAATAACAATAAAATAATAATAAATCAACATACAAAAGGACAGTAACAAGGACTGAAGGGATAAAGCTACTAGATGGGAGCAACATCAAACACATAGATGAGACTGGATTCAAATACCTGGGAATAATGGAAGGAAGGGACATAAAACACCAAGAGATAAAGGACACGATCAGGAAAGAATATATGCAGAGACTCAAGGCGATACTCATGTCAAAATTCAAAGCCGGAAATATGATAAAAGCCATAAATACATGGGCAGTGCCAGTAATCAGATACAGCCCAGGAATAGCCGAATGGACGAAGGCAGAACTCCGCAGGAAAAACGGATAGACTATACATAACATGAAAGGAAGGAGGGAGAGGACTACTAAGTATAAAGGACTGCGTCAACATCGAGAACGGAGCACTAGGGCAATATCTGAAAACCTGTGAAGACGAGTGGCTCAAGAGTGCATGGGAAGTAGGACTGATAAACGTAGACGAAGACCCAGAAATATACAGAGACAGGACAATGACAAACAGAACAGAGGACTGGCATAACAAACCAATGCACGGACAATACATGAGACAGACTAAAGAACTAGCCAGCGATGATACATGGCAATGGCTACAGAGGGAAGAGCTTAAGAAGGAAACTGAGGGAATGATAACAGCGGCACAAGATCAGGCCCTAAGAACCAGATAATTTCAAAGAACAATAGATGGAAATAACATCTCTCCCCTATGTAGGAAGTGCAGTACGAAAAATGAAACCATAAAACACATAGCAAGCGAATGTCCGGCACTTGCACAGAACCAGTACAAAAAAAGGCATGATTCAGTGGCAAAAGCCCTCCACTGGAGCCTGTGCAAGAAACATCAGCTACTTTGCAGTAATAAGTAGTACGAGCACCAACCTGAAGGAGTGATAGAAAACGATCAGGCAAATATACTCTGGGACTATGGTATCAGAACAGATAGGGTGATAAGTGCAAATAGACCAGACGTGACGTTGATTGACAAAATCAAGAAGAAAGTATCACTCATTGATGTCGCAATATCATGGGACACCAGAGTTGAAGAGAAAGAAAGGGAAAAAATGGATAAGTATCAAGACCTGAAAATAGAAATAAGAAGGATATGGGATTTGCCAGTGGAAATTGTACCCATAATCATAGGAACACTAGACACGATCCGAAGAGCCCAGAAAAGGAATCTAGAAAAACTAGAAGCTGAAGTAGCTCCAGGACTCATGCAGAAGAGTGTGATCCTAGAAACGGCGCACATAGTCTTGTATATCTATTACAGTATCCCAGTATTACAGGTTGTAAAGACTATACAAGTACAAGATGGTAAGTTACACATGGGTAGTAGATCCGTAGAGTTTCTTGTCTACTGCTCATCGTTACATTTTCAGTATGTACTTTCCATACTTACCGCTTTTATTAAGGAATTAATATGCATGACTAATAACCTCTCTATGATTCTCTTTAACGAAATATGCATATTATCAAAATTTAACTAAAACAATCATTCGAGGAAAAGAGAAACATCAGGAGATTTGAAGACATTTCAAAATCAGTTCAGTTGATACAGCTATTCATTTCAACAAAATTAAGAACAAGAAGAAGAAAAAGAAGAAAAAGAAAAGGCAATTTGGTATCACTCTTTGCCAGGAAACATTCTCTTTCCTGACTTTTTTAATGTAAAGAATTGTCTCTCCTCGTGCAAAAATGTTAGACAAGCAAAACCTTAGTTTCAGCATAAAAAAATTCTCATTACCTGCACCGATATTTCGACCTGTGTTTGCAGAATGTAAATAGTTCAAAACTTTAGGTAATTGTTAACTTCGTCCGAAACCTTTGTTTGCTCAGATAAATTTTTTTCGTGTTTTCCTAGATCTCCATTCGTGGAATTCTCATCTTTTTTTCTCTCTTGTAATTTCACGTGAAAGTATAAGTCATGTTTAGTCTCTATAGATAAATATATATATATATATATATATATATATACTATATAATATATATACATATGTATATATACGTGAAAGTATAAGTCATGTTTGATCTATATATATATATATATATATATAATATATATATATATACATATATATATATATATATATATATATGATATATATATATATATATATATATATGCACCAAGCGCCTGCCGTCAATGCACAGCCCTAGTGTAAAGGGGGTGTGGCCTAGGTGGGCAAGAGATGCCGACTAGTCAATTTCCATCGCTCCAGATGCAACCACCTTTCCTACACCCACTTGGGTGAGATGTTATTTCCATCTATCGTTCTTTGGATATATCTGGTTCTTAGGGCCTGGGCTTGTGCTGCAGTTAGCATTCCTTCTGTTTGCTCCTTGACTTCTCCCCTCTGTAGCCATTGCCATGTTTCATCACTGGCCAGTTCTTTCGTCTGTCTCATGTACTGTCAGTGCATTGTTGTTGTGTCATTCCTCTATTATGCTTGCCATGCTCCTGTCTCTGTATATTTCTGGGTCTTCGTCTACTTTTATCAGTCCTTTGCCCCAGTGCTCTGTTCTCGATCCTGGCACAGCCGTCTATGCTTAGTAGCCCTCACATTCCTTCCTTTCGTTTTATGTAGAGTCTGTCTGTATTTGCTCTTAGGTGTAGTGCTTGGTGTAATATCATTTTTTTCTTAGTTTTTGGTATATGCTGCCGAGTTCAGCCTTCGTCCACTCCACTTCTCCTGCGCTGTATCTGATTACTGGTACTGTCTATGTCTTTATGGCTTTTATCATATTTCCTCTGTTGAGTTTTGACTTGATTATCGCTTTAAGCCTCTGCATATATTCTTTCCTGATCGTGTCTTTCATCTCTTGATGTTTCATATCCTCTCCTTCTATTATTGCCGGGTAATTGTATCCTGTCTCATTTGTGTGTTTAATGCTATTCCCATCTGGTAGCTTTACCCCTTCAGTCCTTGTTACTTTGCCTTTTTGTATGTTGGCTAAGGCACATTTTTCTATTCCAAACTCCATCCTAATGTCCCCAGATACAATTCTTACAGTCTTGATTAAAGTATCGATTTCCTTGGTGCTCTTACCATACAGCTAGATGTCGTCCGTGAACATCAGATGGTTAATTATGTTGTCTCCTTTCTTAAGTTGGTACCCGGCATTCATCTTCTGTGGTACTTTTGTCATGTGAATCATGGCTACTACGAGGAGTACTGGGACAGTGCGTCACTTTGGAAGATCCCTCTCCTAGTCTTATCCCAACTGCAGGCGCTTGCGCCTGCCCAATCAGAATAGGACCATTGACACCTCAACCAACCATACGAACGAGGCATGTAACGTCACGACGTTGAAGTCGTTACAGACATGTCATTCTGCAAATGAAATAATTACAATAATATTTTTATCCTACTTTACAGAGAAAATGTCAACAGACCTAAATTAAAATTAAATTACACTTACATTAGAACTTACAAAAAACAATAATAAGTATATTACAACAAAACCAATCAAAACAGAAGTAACAAATTTGAATTTGAATCGACCAGTAAATTACAAATGAAATTGATCAATCAATACAGTTACTTACTCCAAGCTATTTAGTTGGAGGGCGCAGTCTTATTCTAAATTATTAATGGCGATCTCGAAAGAGAACCGCCCAGCTCCAGGCCTCAAGATCAAGTGTAAAACAACGATTCTTTGGGCAGATTTTTGCTTGTTAAAGAATTCGTCCAGTACCTAGTTTGGCAACTAAACGACCCCAAATTTTATAATTGGCTAGTTCAATAATGGAAATAGAGGACGCGATTCGTGTCTGTTTACAATGTTGTCTCCTTTCTTAAGTTGGTACCCGGCATTCATCTTCTGTGGTACTTTTGTCATGTGAATCATGGCTACTACGAGGAGTACTGGGACAGTGCGTCACTTTGGAAGATCCCTCTCCTAGTCTTATCCCAGAGCTTGTAAATACTGTATTCCAGTTGCGCATTGTATTTTTGAGGAAGCTGATGGTGTTTTCCTCTGCCCCATATAATTTCAAGGATTCTATTAGCCATATGCGTGGTATCATGTCGAGGCATTTCTTGTAGTCAATTCAATCCGTGCTTAGGTTGGTTTTCCTTCTCTTACTATTCTTCATTATCATTTTGCTGATCTTTTGTGCCCCTACGCTTTCTTCTGCAGCTTTTCTGTTGGCGGGGGATGGTGTTTGTATCCTTTAGGTAATTGTACCGCCTTTTACTGTTAGTAACATCCACATTATTTTTTTTATTTTTATTATTAAAATGGTTAATTTTATTAATTTTTCTATTTACATCTTATTATTTTTATTTTAGCATTATTATCATTATTTTTATTATTATTTTTATTTATTTATTTCATTTCTATTTTATTTTTTTTATTTTTTTCATTTTCATTTCTATTATTAATATTTTAGTATTCTTATTATCATTTTTTTATTTCTATTTTATTTTTTTAATTTATTTCAAAATTTATTATTATAATATTAGTTACTATATTTATCTTTTTATTGATTATTATTATTATTATTATTATTATTGTTATATTATTATTATAGTGATTATTATTATTATTATTATTATTATTATTATTATTATTATTATTATTATTATTATTATTATTATTATTAATATATATTTTTATTTTTATCTTTTTATTTTTTATTATTATTACTTTTTTATTTATTTATTAATATTTTCATTTTTATGTTCATTATTATTCTATTTTTGTCATTATTATATTATTTTTGCTTTAAAGTGTTTATATATATTATTTGCATTAGTATTGTTATTAATTTGTTTTTACTATATTTAAATTATTTTTTATTCTGTTATGTTTTATTTCTATTATTATTATTTTTATTTTCTTCATTGTTAATTTACTTTTGTTTTCATTAGTTTAATTTTTAAAATTTTTATTATTATTATTATTATTGTTATTATTATTATTATTATTATTATTATTGTTGTTGTTGTTATTATTATTATTTTATTTTTATATTATTTACATTATTTTTATTTTTATCATTATCTTTGTTATTTTATTATTGTTATTCTATTTTTATTTTTTTTTATTATTTTATTTTTATCTATAAAATTATTACTATTATTTTATTACTTTTATTTTTTATTATTTTTATTTATATTACTAACATTATTTCTTTGTTATTTTAATTTTTATATTTATTTACATATATTGTAAAAAATGTTATCATTTTACTCATTTTATTTATATTTTATATTTTTAATTATTTTTATTTGTTATTAATAATATTACTTTATTTTTTGTATTTAATTTTTTATATTTATTATATGTATTTTGAAATTTTATTATTATCATTTTACTAATTGTATTTATATTTTTTTTATTTCTATTATTATTATTTGATTATTTATCTTATATTATTTCTATTTTTTCAGTTTTTTTTATTAATTTCAACTTCATTTTCTATTATTATTATTTTATTTATGTTTCATTTTTATTATTTTTTCTATTTTTATTGTTTTAATTTTATTATTATTTTATTTTTTCTTTATACTAGATGTCAACAATCTTATAAACATGTTTTATTAAAAATGATTCTTGCCTTAGCTGCATTAATTTTATATAGGTCTATTTTCCTAATTATGATTCTCTCATAGTTGCTGAAACTGGTGAGCAATTCATCAAGGATGGTATGTCTAAAATACGTAATTATAAAAGTATATTTCAATTTTATTCAGAAGCAAGAAACTGTAGTTAAACATTGGTTGTAAAACCCTTAGACTATTTCAGAAGTAAAATTAAATTCTACTTCTGGATTCCGACTACTCTTTGGTTAGGGCCTCTTATGCAGAGATAGGTGACGGACTGAAGTAGGAGGGTGAGTCCGTCTTCTTCTGTACTATATTCCATTTGCGTGATGTATTTTTGAGGAAGCTGATGGTTTTTCCTCAGACCCATATAATTTCAAGGAGCCTATTAGCCATGTGTGTGGTATCATGTCGCAGGCTTTCTTGTAGGCAATGCATGCCATGCTTAGGTTGGGTTTCCTTCTCCTACTATTCTTCATTACTATTTTGCTTATTAGGAGCTGGTCATTTGTGCCCCTACATTTCCCTCTGCAGCCTCTCTGTTGGCGGGGGATGTTGTTTGTATCCTCAAGGTAGTTTTTCCGCCTTTCACTGATGATACTTGGTAGTAACTTCCACATTATTATTATTATTATTTTTTTCATTTTGAATTTTTATTATTATTTTCTTATTCTTATCTATTTTTTATTTATTTTCATTTTCTTATTTTATCGTTATTTTTATTGTTTTATCATGATTATTATCCTTTTTATTTTTATTATTTTCACTCCTATGTTTATAATGTAAATTTTTATTTTCAAAATTATTGCTATTATATTATATCATATTTATGTTTTTATTCATTTTATATTTATTCTTATTTTCATTTTGAATCTCCATTTTTATTATTTTATTATTTTATTCATATTTTTATTATTTCATTTTTATTATTAATATTATTATATAATTTCATTATTATTATTATTATATTTGGTGGGTCATTATATTAATTTTTATTCTATTATTATTTCATTATTTTTGTTTTATATTGATAATTTATATTTTTATTATTTTATTTTATTTTATTATTTTTATTTTAGTTTTATGCTTATTATTATTATTTTGTTGTTTTTATTATTATTTTAATTTTATTTTAATTTTCATCTTTATTATTGATGTTAGTATTGTTGTTATCTTTATTTTTTTGTTTATTTTATTTTTTACTTTCATAATTTTTTTCCTTTTTAAATTATTTATATCTTCCTAATTGTTATTCAACTTTTATATCTATTAATTTTATCTCTATTTTAATCATTTTTATTTTTTATTTATTATTCTTATTTTAAATATTATTATCTTATTTTATTTATTTCATTGTTATCTTCATTACTTCATTATTGTTACATCTATTTTTATTATTTTTTATCATTTTTACTTCATTTTTATTCTTTTTCTTTTTCTTTTCAATTTTATTGTTTTTTCATATTTTAATATTTTACCTTTTATATTTTTATTTTCACTTGTTGTTTTTATTCATATTATTATTATTTCATATTTTTATTCTCGTTTTAAATTACTTATTCAGTATTTTTAATTTTTTGTTTACTATTTTTATCTTATTTCATTTTTTATTTTAATTTTCATTTGTATTATTATTATTATAGTATTGTTATTAATTTATTATTTTTATTTTATTTCAGTTATTTTATTTTATTTTTATTTTTTATTTTATTTTATTTTATTATTATTATTATTATTATTATTATTATTATTATTATTATTATTATTATCATTTGACTTGGTAGCATTATCATTATCTTATTTTATAATATTTATCATTTTATTTTCTTTATTATTATTATTTTATTTTATTGTTATTTTGTTATCATTATTTTATTTTTCTTTTTATAATTTTACTTTTATTTTTATCATTTTAATTTCTATTTTCACAATTATTATTATTTATTTATTTTTGTTGATTTTGATTATTTTATATCTATTCTTATTTTTTTTAAATTTTATTATCCATTATTTCTATCAATAATATTATTATATTTTTTTATTTATTTTATTTTATTTCTAATATTTATTCATTTTTTCATATTATTATTTTTTAATATTTTTTTTTTATGCGTATTATATTATTTGTATAATTTATCATTAGTATTTTAATATTATAATTTGTATTTTTAGTTTTTATTATTATTTTTCTTTTAATTTTCATTATTATTTTTTAGTTTGTGTATTAATATTTTTTCATTATTCTATTTTCATTTTAAATTTTATAATTTTTATTTTCATTAACATTGTTATTATTTTATTTTTGTTATATTTATTTTATTTTTTATTGTTTTTATTTCTATTTTTTATTATTTATATCTTCCTTATTTTTAAATAACTATTTTTACTTTGTTTGTATTAAGTTTAATTTTATTTTATTATTTTTATTTCCTTTGCGGAGTCCTCTTCTTCATGGTAATGGGAACTCATGAAGTAAAGCTTTCTAATACAGCTTTATATTATCCTGGGGACGGGGCTGCTGGCTCTCACTATCGTACCATTTCTCCAGGGCTGTGCGGACTTCCTTACTGATTAATTTATTTGAATATCCGTTATTCACAAGTACTTGGGAGGCGCGGTCGAGTTCCTGGTGAGTGTCCTGCTAGGTCGAGCAATGGGAGAGGGCTCTCCTTACGAAGGCCCTGATGGTGTGGTGTTTTTGAATCTGGCGAGGCACTCGCTGTCGCCGTTGAGGTAAAGTCCGAGGTTAGTCGTAATTGTTTAGACGGAAGTACGAAGACCGTCTTCCGTCTAACTCACAAGGACGTCGAGGAAGGGGAGCCGATCGTCGGTGCTGTATTCAACCGTGTAATTCAGCACACTTCACTGCTGAAATGCTTGACGGTGGGCTTCTACTTCACCCTCGGCGTTGACTTGCACAAAGATATCGTCGATATAACGCCCATATCTGCAGGGTTGCTGCATCCTAGCGAAGACCCGTTCCTCCACGATGCCTGCGTAAAAGTTAGCGAAGAGGACCCCCAGTGGGGAGCCCATCGCCACGCCGTCCTTCCGGTGGAACATCTGGCCACGGTGGGTGGAGAAAGGGGCCTCCTTGGTGCAGATCTCCAGCAGCGTACGGAGCGAGGCTTCGGGTATGTTGAGGGGCGCTGTCGACTTACTCCTATAGACATGCTCAAGGAAGATATCTATGGTTTCGTCGACAGACAAGTTCGTAAACAGGGACTCCACGTCCAGCGATGCGATAATCCCGGTGCCAGGGGCGTCCTTGATGGCTTCTAGGAATTCTGCCGACGACTGCAGTCTATACCGACTCTGGACGTATGGGGTAAAAATTTTATTGAGGCGTTTAGCAAGCAGAACAGAGGAATGGCACAACAACAATGCACGGACAGTACATGAGACAGTCTAAAGAACTGGCCAGTGATGAAGCATGGCAATGGCTACAGAGGGGAGAACTCAAGAACCAAACAGGAATGCCAACTGCAGCACAAGACCAGTCCCTAATAACCAGATATGTCCGAAGAACGATAGAGGGAATAACATCTCACCCAAGTGGGTATAGGAAAGGTGGTTGCATCCGGAGCGATGGAAATTGACTAGTCGGCCTACCTAGGCCACGCCCCCCTTTACACCATTGCTGTGCATTGACGGCAGGCGCTTGGTGTGTGTGTGTGTATTATATATATATATATATAGTATATATATATATATATATATATATATTGATATATATATATATATAGATATATAGTATATATATATATATATATATATATATATATATATGTATATATATATATATATATAGATATAATATATACTATATAGATATATACGATATATATATATATATATATATATGTATATATATATATATATATATATATGTATAACTGAATCACGAAAGTTTGGAACGTGATAAATCCATAAATAAAGGTATAAGACACGAAGGAAAAATAAACAACGGAGTTTCTACCAGATCTTTCGACTGAACGTCCTTTAATCAGCAGACAAACTGACTTACAAGAGAAATTGAGGGTACAGGAAAAGTCGTATAACTGACAGAAAGGGATTAAGGAGATTAGTACCTAGAATCCGACACACCTGGAGAATGAGTAACCTTTCCAAACAAGCATAAACAGGGGTACAATTTAAAAACAAAAAGATTAAGTCCAACTGCTCAGACACAGGGACAAGACAATTAAAGGATTATAATAAAGCCCACAAAAAGTTTTATACTGTAAGTAACACCGAGAAAGAAAATTCTAGGAACATTCTCTGTTCGCCTTATTTTAACGGATTTGAAACCATTAAAGCATTGTTAAAAGCTTTTAAGGTCAACCTTGTTTTTTCCTATAATAACACGCTAAAAGGAGTGTTATTAAAAAATGGCCTCAGGGAAAGCAACAACATAATATATAAAAATCCCCTCTTTTTTTTCTCGGACAGTCGAGCAAGGGCTTAGAGGTAAGATTAAAACAGCATAAATATTCTGTAAAAACTGGGCAAACATCTAATGCAATATTCATTCATTTAAGTGAAAACAACCACCGGATAAATTGGACTGGTAGCTCAGTAATTGCAAGATAAAAAAATGTCGTATCACGAAATCTGCCATAATACAACTTACTTCCCATTGTAATTTTAATATTAGTCGTGGCCTGTTTCATTTAGACCCTTGTATTTGTAACATGTTTAAGAATGACCTCAAAGATATAATCACAGACTTAAATACAAATTAGTTGCCTTAGAGATATTTTCTTTGTATATGTATGTTTAATATGTTTTGTGAATAATTTTTTGTTCACCAAAGATCTGATTGGGGTTCAGCTGTCGCCCTGTATAATCCTTTAATTGTCTTGTCCCTGTGTCTGAGCAGTTGGACTTAATCTTTTTGTTCCTAAATTGTACCCATGTTTATGCTTGTTTGGAAAAGTTACTCATTCTCCAGGTGTGTCGGATTCTAGGTACTAATCTCCTTATAATCCCTATCTGTTAGTTATACGACCTTTCCTGTACGCTCAATTTCTCATGTAAGTCAGTTTGTCTGCTGGGTAAAGGACGTTCAGTCGAAAGATCTTGTAGAAACTCCGTTGTTTATTTTTCCTTCGTGGCTTATATCTTTATATATATATATATATATATATATAATATATATATATATATATATATATATATATATATATACGCGTATATTAAATTTAAGGTCTTTGCAAGTAGTGACCAAAAGCATCCAATTTCGTTTTTATGATACCTTGTGATCTCGTCCCAACTAGCTGTCCATCCCCTTCAACTTTACCTAGTTGCGGTATTAGTCCCTATCTGAGATCAGTTCCTTCCAGCAAGACGTATAAGTCTCCAAATATTATTATTATTATTATTATTATTATATTATTATTATTATTATTATTATTATTATTATTATTATTATTATATTCAAAATCTCCTCCATGGGAATAAATAGTATTTCAAATCCCTGAGACAGAGTCTTGTAATTTGAATAATATGTAAGTGAGGTTAGCTGCTTTTAATAATAATAAAATAATAATAATAATAATAATAATAATAATAATAATAGTGTTCCTAAGTTTTCCGGAACTTTTTTCTCATTACCATCATTGTTTTTGCATGGGCGCCCATCCATCGTTTCCAGTGGAGTTTTCGCCGATAACGAATGAGACCACATATCCAGAATCCCTGGAAATGGGTTTCCGGCCAAAAGGCTTCGCTGAATGGGACGTGAAATTGACAGCCAGCTCATTAATGTATAGAGGTGGCTTCCCGTCGTTGGTGGAAACTCGGGGGAAGGAAGATGGTGTAAAAGGTTTTAAAAAAAGTAGATGCAGCTATGGGCCGAAAGGATCCTGTAAACACACTTTAGTAAAGCCTACTGTGCACCACGAAAGGTAACAGGAATTCTGCTGATTCTGCGTCGTGGATTACTCTTTCCCAAACAGATTTTTCTTCTGCTTACGATGGGCACTGTTCATGGCTGTCATTTTCTTATGATTATATTCGATTTGACGGAGGTATAGCCTGGTACGTTCGATGGGTACAGAGGGCTTAGCTGAAACACCACACCTCCAGGGTAAAAACGTTTGGCCCTCGTACAATGAAGTTAAAATAGGAAGAGAGGATTCTCAGACACCCCGTCGTCATAAATAAAAATTGCCCCCAGGCTGACAACCTCTACAAAAGACCATATGCGACGGAAAATGAAATTATGGCGACTCGTAATTTGTGCCGAGTGGCCGAGGATGAAAAGGAGAGGAGAGCTGAATGATGCCCCAGAATTTTCTTTCGCCGTGATAGGAGAGAGAGAGAGAGAGAGAGAGAGAGAGAGGTGTTCTTTAGGTCAAATAAAAAATGTCAGACCAGCGATTTTATTTAAGAAATAAAGTTCAGTCACGGAGAGCAATGAGGCAATAGCAGCAAATTCCCTCTCCCCAAATCCCCCTCACATCCCCTCCCCTCCTCCCTCTCCCCTCCCTATTCCCCTCCCATTTCCCCCTTCCCCACCTCCACTGCTTGAATTATATCCTCTTTCTTTTTCTTTCTTTTTTTCGCCGTTATTCAAGGTACGAAGTATTTCCGAAAAGTTATGTTGCTTCTTTGAAGAGCTATAGAAGCTAGCGATAGAATTTCTGTTCAAAGTTTGTAAAGAATTCTAATCTCTTCGAGGGAATAAACAGCAAAGTTTGGTTTGCAAACAGTGGCGCGATTTCTGACTGCACGGGCGACCATAAAATACCTATTTTGTTGTTGTTGTTGATGTTGTATATATATATATATATATATATATATATATATATATATATATATATATATATGTGTGTGTGTGTGGTGTGTGTGTGTGTGTGTGTGTATGTATGTATGTACGTATAATGTCTTGGTCATATGGGAAGTATTTCTTGAAATGTCATTATTATTATATGTTATCATAAAATAAATTAGTTTAAATATATGCGGCTAAGAACTTCGAGCAGCGCCTACAATGCAGCACACAAGGCGCAACGTAAGCAACAGATATTTAAAGAAATTTAAATTAGAGGTAATCATAGCATGGTTACCTCGCTGATGACCGGTTGGTTGCCAAACATGATGATTAAAGAGGATATCAAATATGAAAGATACATTTTCTTTTGATGCCGATCACAAAAGATGAAATTTTTTAAATAGTTTTTTCATTCAAACGAAATAACACCGTTTTATTAAATTACGTTGTGTATCTATATAAGTAGGGTCAAAACAAATTAAGCATAAATATGCAGGGAATGTATATGAAAAATAAAAATAAAACTAATTTTATTGGGGAAACCATGCAATATTAATATTTTATTATTGATCTTTCTGTAGTGCCTATTAGTCTCAGTCATTTCACAACAACTCCAGTCCTAATATATAAAACCCAGTGTTTATCCTGTATTTGTTTTGTGTGTGTGTGAGTGTGTGTGTAACTAAAAATGTCTACGGGGAATAGACTCAATATTAGATTTGCCTTCGCCCAATCCATTGGCGGCTTCTATCAGCACTGCCCCCATTTATAACCTTAAACTGAGTTTAGGGAAGATACGCATATCACCCTCATTTTTTACGGTAACATAAAAGCACCACAATCCGTCCGGAGAACTAAATAAACACTAAGCCTCGATATCAGTAAGGAAATCATTTCCGGCAGCAGCCCAATTCAACAGAGCATTGTCGCGAGCTAAAAGCAATCGAGGATTCCAATTGCGCAACGCTTCAACTCAATTCGAACCTTTGCTCGCGTCGAGTTATCAAAATGGAACATCTGAATTGACGCGGGGCCTCTAATTGCGTAACGTAAAACTTGACACTTGAAACGAATGCAGTCCATGAATCTCTCGGCGTTGTCTCCCCGAAAGAGAGAGATACGACGGAATGGACGCGACAGCAAAACGTTTGCGACGGAATCGATCTAGTTTATGCAAACTAAATGCTGGG
>NC_087211.1:51745528-51748028 GCF_015104395.2 Macrobrachium nipponense | reverse complement strand
GTCAGGAGCCCGCCCTATTTATCTTTATATTCTTGATAATACCGTCGCGGACGGTATTATCAAGAATATAAAGATAATAGGGCGGGCTCCCTGACCAGCGACGCTTGCGACTCCTCGAGGCACTCCTCATACAGCAAGAGAAGCCCTCATTGAATACGACGCAGGAAGTGCTCTTCCTACCCCACAACTTCAGGAAACCTATGTGTATAAATACAAGAATACCAGACCGAGCGACACCCCCGATCTAAGAATACCAGATGAGACGAGCAGCCCAGCAGCCAATGACATCGCGACCCGTCGTGACACAACGCCCAGGGAAGCCTTGCCCTAGCCTCGACGGTCTGCTAGGCTGCAACTTCGCACCTTCAACGACGAGAAGCGTCTTGAAGAAAACTTCGTTCAACCAATGGCGGGAGCGCATTGCGCCACCGGCCAATGAAAACGCAGCTAGCGGTTGAACCCCTGCTGACCTGCCGCTATATATTGAGTAGATCCTGACAGCAACAACAGTCTGCTCCGATCCACTGCCGTGATCATACTCGGATGATACCGAGAGAAACGTTGGCCAATATATTAACTTATATTTTGACCTATTTGTTCATTTACTGTAACAAATAAATAAATTTGTGACAATTATCCCTGGAATTGACTGCTCCTGATGAGTAATATCGGCGCAATACTCGCCAGTTGTAATAGCAGAGAGAAAGCTATTATTAGAAAAATAGAGAAGACTATTTACAAGTTGAATGCAGCTGATGCAGCAATATCTTTCAATAATAATAATAATAATAATTTCGATTAAATTAACCTTTTTTATTATTATTATTATTATTATTATTATTATTATTATTAAAGCGCACCATTATAACTGGTATTACAATATATTTAAACTAACCAAGACAGCAAAAACAAATTCATTGACTGAAAATAAAAGCTTGACCCTGCTTTGAGACGAATTTAAAGGATTTTCTCATACATGTTAAAATGCGTCCCGAGAAAATTCCATAAGTTGTTTTTAGAAAAAAAAATCACTTCCACTAAGATGATGATTATGAAGATGATGGACCCCAGGCTTGAAAATATTTCTGCAAAACGTCGAGGTTCATTAAACAAATTGGCGAATCGTTTGAGGATTGGGGAAGGAGTCTTTGATCTTTTTACTGGATTTGTCAAGTTGCCCTGATAGCAATTTCCTTTCGAACATTTTAAACAAAACAAAACAAACTTTTATAATTGCATGCACCTTGTGTGAATTTATTTTGGTTCAGATTTGCTCGAAATAGTAAAGCCTGAACTATGATTTGCGTGATATTTATTTTCTATTGAATTCACTCGTGTGTAATCTTAAACAGCAAATGTACAACGTGCTAAGCAGTACGTGTGATCATGCAAAATTGCCTTGTTTTTCAAGTATTTTTAATCTAAATGGAATATGCTGAAGCAAAAATATATTATATGTACTTTGGAAATACTTGTGAGTTGCCTAATGAAGATAAATATTGAATATATTAATTTGCTTGCGTTCATAAAACCAATAAACACACTTTTATCCTGAACCCCACACTATAAATACCGCCCAGTCCAATTGGAGGACTGTGATAGACATAATAATAATAATAATAATAATAATAATAATAATAATAATAATCATAATAATAATAATAATAATAATAATAGTACAGAAACTCCCAAACGTCCCATTCGACTGAAAAGAATGAAAGTTCTATAACAATAATAATAATAATAATAATAATAATAATAATAATAATAATAATAATAATAATAATAATAAGTCAAGAAGAAAGTATCACTCATTGATGTCGCAATACCATGGGACCCCACACCAGAAGATTTAAGAAAAGAGGGAAAAAATGGATAAGTAATCAAGATCTGAAAATAGAGAAAATAAGAAGGATATGGGATATGCCAGTGGAAATCGTACCCATAATCATAGGAGCACTAGGCACGATCCCAAGATCCCTGAAAAGGAATGTCTAGAAAAAACTAGAGGCTAAAGTCAGCTCCAGGACTCATGCAGAAGGAGTGATCCTAGAAACGGCACACATAGTAAGGAAAGTGATGGACTCCTAAGGAGGCAGGATGCAACCCGAACCACGGAACCCACTATAATTACCACCACCCAGTCGCAATTGGAGGAGGGACTGTGATAGAGTAAAAAAAAAATAATAATAATAATAATAATAATAATAATAATAATAATAATAATAATAATAATAATAATAATAATAATAATAATACAGAGACTTCCAAACGTCCATTCGGCTGAAAAAGAACCTGAAAGTTCTATAATAACATTTAATAATTGAAACAAAAGAAACCCACAAATTCAATTTGTAACTTGTTTACTTCTAAGTATTTACATTAAGTTTACCTCCACACTAGTGTGGAGTAAAACTTAATGTAAATACTTAGAAGTAAACAAGTTACAAATTGAATTTGTGGGTTTCTTTTTCAATCTTCAGAAGAAAACTGAAAGAAG
>NC_087211.1:51728028-51738028 GCF_015104395.2 Macrobrachium nipponense | reverse complement strand
GACAAGGGATTCGAATTGTTGATATCTCGCCTATTAAGGAGAGAGAGAGAGAGAGAGAGAGAGAGAGAGAGAGAGAGAGAGAGAGAGAGAGAGAGAGAGAGAGAGAGAATTTTGTCATTCCTGGTAATACCTTTACCAGAAATGCTCAATATATTGCATTTGATCTCTCTCGGGGGGAAGAAATGGTGGTTTATCTTACATAAACTGCACCAAGGAATGGCCGTCCTGATGAACCTTGTATTGATATATTGTCTCACACATCCGTAGGGAAGGTGACGGATGGGCCATTCGCTTCTGGTGGACCAATAACCGATAAATCTTCTGATGTTGACGAATGTGAGAGGAAAAATTTAGAGTTCTACTCCATATTCACACAGCATTCCTCCGACTTCATTTTCGTTTTCTTTGAAAGAAAACTATTGTGACAGACAGCTTTGTCAGTCCGTCCGCACTTTATTCTGTCCGCCCTCAGATCTTTAAGACTACCGAGGCTAGAGGGTTGCAAATTGGTATGTCGATCATCCACCTTCTAATCATCAAACGTACCAAATTGCAACCCTCTAACCTCAGTAATGTTTATTATATTTAAGGTTAAGGTTAGCCGTGGATCTTGCGTCTGGCAGCGCTTTCCGGAGGTTAGTGATCCAGTTTTCACTCGACCGCAACTGGGGAGCAACTGAGCGTTCCCGGTGCCACATGGTAGTTGACAGCTTCATACAGCATTCTACATTGTACAGAAAGCCCGATTACACCTAAGAAACTTGTGCGCATTTTTTACTTGTTAACTTACAGGTTTATTTACCTAATTATTTATATATATTTATTTGTTTGTTTATTTATTTATTTATTTATTTATTTATTTATTTATTTATTTATTGGGTGGAAGACTTTGTAAGTTCTTGATAATATAAATATTTGTCATTCAAGGTTAGATTTGCCTTTTTTAGACAGAATCAGATAATACTTATATATATATAATATATATATATTATTATAGTATAATTATATATATTTATATAGATATATATGTATGTGTGTGTGTGTGTGTGTGTGTGTGTGTGTGTGTGTGTTCCAGACAATAGAAGAGAAGCATATGTTAGATTATGTAGATTGGGAGAGTGACTGGTTTGTTGTGTGAATGTGGGTCTCTTACAAGGGTGTGCTGTCCTCATCTGTTTTTAATATCCTTCCTGATTGAGCGTTGCAAGAAGAAAGAGAGAGTAAATGAGATCAGGGGAGCTATCTGATACAACAATGCGTCGAGACTGGAGACAGATGGGTTTACCTTTCACAGATTAAATAGGGTTTCGTTGACATTTCCTCGCGGGTTATCTTCCATCCTATAGACTGTTTATAGAAAACTCTGACGCAGTTAAATAGCGAAAACAATTTATGCTCGAAACTTGGCTTAAAACGAGATTGACAATGAGGTTTACCAAAGGGGGAGACCTGAGAGTATATGTGACCAAGAATAAGGTCCAACAGAGCGTGCGCACGCAAAAGGCTGGGAACAAACTTCGTTTGACTCTGGCAACCATATGAGGAATTTATCAAGGGATTGTTGAGCCAACGCTCCTTTATGGAAGTAATGTATGTTAAATGCGAATTAAGAAAAAGTAGTCTTTTTTATAGATTTAATGATTGTATTATATATGTGGTACGATTAGGAGTACTGAGGAGATAAGAAGTTTGGAGACATACTTAAGAAGTGGATAAACAGATTAGAATAGATAAGGGTGAATTAGATTGTTATAAGTTTTGATCATGTAGAGAGAATGGAGGAGACGGTAATTAGGACGCGGACGGAGGAGGAAGGAGAGGAGTATCTAGACAAGGTTAGATAGAGGTAACAGAAAGAAAAGGCCTAACATAGGGCTGAATAGTGCACGGTGTCTAATGTGATTCGACGTGACGCTGATGAGGCTGTAAGTGAAATGGCAGATGTGTGGGAAGTTTGACTGCACGGCGGGTTCATTCATGATATAGCTGTTAAAACGTGCATGACACAGTGACCATTGTGTTGGTATCAGTTAAACTACTTCTTGTCAGGCGACGCGGTTTAACGTGTGTGTGTATATTTATATGTATATACACTTCACAAATTCCTTGTATCTCCGAGGAAAAGATATAGTAGTCAGCAGGAATATTGTGCCGAGGTTGGCCTCCCAACCCTCTCCCCTCCCCACCCCTCATCCCCATCCGTCCAATCGGATCGGTTCATTCCGGAGAATTCCCTTAATTCTAGATCACGGCGGCTACAAAAGGACGACTGATTTGACACTACAAAAGGAAGGCTCCGGGAAGCCAATCAGGCCCTCTCTCAATGGAAGCCTTAAAGCCGGGAAGAGGAGGAGGAGGGGGAGGAGGAGGAGGATGGAGGATTCAGATCATATTGGAATATTAGTGAAAAGGATCAAAATGGTATTGGTTATTTTCTGGGAAATTTCACCGCGGGAGACGACCAGCCGGATGACGTTCGTTGTGTGGGGAGAGTTGTCACTGGCGCGTTTCTTTAGTCAGACAGATGTTTGGTGAACTGTATTCACGCTGTTTTTATGGGGTTTACGTTTCATGTTATTGCCAGGAGATTGCGCTATGTAACTCTCAGATTTTCAGAGTCGAGTAACCCAGCAAAACATTATTTATTTCCACTGCTTCAAATTGCCTGACATTGAAAGCAGCAGCAGGCACCTCACAGCAATTCTATATTCGGAATTGAAACAAGCAACCCACCGGCCAACATAATAATAATAATAATAATAATAATAATAATAATAATAATAATAATAATAATAATAAGGAATCTGGAAAAACTAGAGGCTGAAGTAGCTCGAGGACCCATGCAGAAGAGGTGTTGATCCTAGAAACGGCGCACATAGTAAGAAAAGTGATGGACTCCTAAGGAGGCAGATGCAACCCGGAGCCCCACACTATAAATACCACCCAGTCGAATTGGAGACTGTGATAAACCAAAAAAAAAAAAAAAAATAAAAAATAACAAATAAAAAAAAATAAAAAAAAAACAAAAAAATAAAAAAATATAATAATAATAATAATAATAATAATAATAATAATAATAATAATAATAATAATAATAATAATAAAGAAAAACCAGGACGACATTATAGACAAAATATTTTTGTAAAAACAGCAAAGCCTCTGTCTCAAAGTCTTATTTTTACCAAAGAAGCAAAGTTCTTGCATTGTGATTCGATTGTTTTCTCTCCAAAAAGACGCTATGTAGCTTTCAGTTGTCTTCTAAGAGATTTCTGGCTCCAGGGACCTTCTGCTCTGCCTTCTTGACCGGTCCTTCTACTCAGCTCTGTTTAGGACACCCTCGTCTTCTCCTTCCAATCCATATATGTTAGTTAGCCTTCCCATAACCACAGTTGCATCTTTGCTCGTTTCAATCAATTGAACATGAATGCCGTCCCAATTGTAGTTTACCCAGTACACCTATTCGGTTTCCAAGGCATTAATTTAGTTATTTCAAACTCGGTCTCTAGTAGAAATGTTTCATTTACAGTTTTCAAGCCAATTTTCACAATTGTGGTCACTCCAAAAGGAAGAACATTTTTGTAGTTCCTTCTTTACAGAGATGTACACTGTGTTTGGGTATTTATTTCTGCTATTTTAGGCAAAGGGTCACATTTTTTTTCTCACCAATATTATTACTGTTATTACCAGTATTATGATTACTATCTTTTATGCTACCTCAGCTATTTTGTGGATAAGTGCCGATTACTCATTTTTCCTATCATGTTGACTCATATATCTAGATTGTGTATGCTTAACTGTGTATTTTGTATATTCATTTGTATTTGGCCCTGAGCCGAAATAAAGGATATTATATTATTATATTATTATTATTATTTATTATTATTATTATTTTATTATTATTATTGTATTATATTATTATTATTATTATTATTATTTATATCATCGCAATAACAGAAAGAAGAACAACTATAATAATTTACTACATTGCAATCACATTCAGAAGAGCAATATCAAATGATTGTCAAACAGGATCATATTCATAAATGGAGGGGGTAGGGGGGGTTGTAACAGATCACCGACTGATTTCTGGGGTGGGGTGGGGTGAATGGTAGGCCGATAGAGAGGAGGGGTGGGGGGATATCTATGATGCAAATGACGAGATGAATTCGAGGCTGCATGAAATTGGCACAAGAGTAAGGGAGATAGCCATGAAATTGAGGTGGGTCATGAAGACGTGATTAGCCAATCACTGGAGGGCTTTATACCCCAACAATCAGGTTGGAATATGACCGCTGTTGTTTGGAGCCGCGTCGATATGAACTGATCAATAACTTAGTTTTCCATCTGGTATTATATAGATTTAGATATATATATACATATATACCTGACGTCACGCCCGGGAGAGTAGATGCGTGCTAATTGCCATTACGTGTCGAAGTCACAACTAGGAAAGGCTTTGTCCTACTTCTCTTGTCACTCAGAGAAAGGGACTGGTTCTCCCGTAATGGTAACCTTTGGATTTGCTCTCCAATTATCCAGTTACGCAAGTGGAAAGTGGAGCAACCTCTCTCTCGCTCTCTCTCTCTCTCTCTCTCTCTCTCTCTCTCTCTCTCTCAGCCTTGTATTGCTGTTGTAACTTCATAGGATCAAGATTCATGCAGAGAAGCAGCGTTCATATTCATAAACGATGCAAGAAAATAAATCTTTTTCAAGAAAATTAATGTTTTTTCATGAAAATAGTGTTTTTCATTACAGTAATGTTTTTTTTAAGAAAATAAATATCTTTTAAGGAAATGATTTTTCAAGAAAATAAATATTTTTTAAATAAATGTCTTTTCAAGAAAATAAATGTTTTGCAAGAAAATAAATATTTCTAACGAAAATAATCTGTTTTGGGGCAATATTTCTTTCAAAAAAATAAATTATTTTTTAAGAAAATATTTTTTAAGAAAATTATTTTTTTTCAAGAAATAAATATTTTTCATGATAATTAATGTTTTTTTTTTTCAAGAAAATAAATGTTCCGTATGAAAATTTATATTTTTCAAGAAAATAATTGATTTTGGGGCAATAATTTTTCAAGAAAATATATTCATTTTTCATAACAAAAAATTATTTTTCAAGAAAATATATTTGTTAAAACAAATAATTGTCATTGGAACAATGAGTTTTTTTCAAGAAAATAACCTTTTTTTAAATAAATTATTTTTCATGAAAGAAAATTATTTTTTTGTGGAAATAAATTATTTTTTTATGAAAATAAATTAATTTTTCATGAAAATATCCTTTTCATGAAAATGAATGTTTTGCTAGAACTTCAATATTTTTTTCTCAAGAAAATAGTTTATTTTGGGAAAATTACTTTTTTCTAGAAAATAAATGAGTTTTTCAAGGAAATCAATTATTTGTTCATGAAAATCATTTTTTCAAGAAAATAAATGTTTTGTAAGAAAATTGATAATATTTTTAAAAAATAAATCATTTTTTCCAAGAATATAAATTTTTTTAAGAAATAGAATTTTTTCCATGAAAATAGATTATTTTTCCCAAAAAGATTAATGATTTTGTCACTGTAATAAATCATTTTTGTTATGAAAATTACAATGATTTTTGTCATGAAAATTAAGATAATTTTTGTTATGAAAATTAAGATAATTTTTGACATGAACGCTAAAAACTATTTTTGTATGAAAATTCAAATTATTTTTGTCATGAAAATTAAAATCATTTTTGTCATGAAAATTAAAATTATTTTTGTCATGAAAATTAAAATTATTTATGGCATGAAAATTTAAATTATTTTTTTCATGAAATTTAAAATTATTTTTTGCCATGAAAATTAAAATTATTTTTGCCATGAAAATTGTGGATTTTTTGAATAATCTTTTTTTTTCAGAATTACAACTACTAACAAGTCACTCACTTTACCGTTTTAAACGAGAATCCGGTTCTGGCGCTTCCTCATTGGGTGACGTCGTAATAACTCTATTAGTAATGACCATTGTTGTCATCAGGGTTCGGTTAGGACAATTAGCATATACTTTCGAGTCTCTTTGTTCCTCATTGCGACCAATTAATTCTGTATTTCCGAACGGAAAAAGACGAGAATTTTATGGGACTACTATACGTTGAATTTGGCGTGCGATACGATTTTTAGATTTGTCATCATCCCTCATTTTTCTTTGTTGTTTCTTTTTTTATCATTCGTTTCTTTGGATGTAAGCATGAGAATTTCGAAACTGAATATATATATATATATAATATATATAATATATTATATATATATATATATATATATATATATATATACATAATTTCACAGATTTTCTCTACCAATCTCGGAAAATTTCACGAATAGCAATAATTATGATAACGGCGACAAAAGTTATAATGACGTCAACAATTATCCTAAAGACGTTACAGATTTATAATTTCTAATTCTGTATTAAATTCCACAGCGTCCCTTTGAAACACTGAGTGAGTGATAAAATAAAGATACCTATTTAACTCCACTCTGTGTTCAATATTCTCCTCATCAAAAGGAAGGCTAACGTTTATCAGCGAAATACTCACGAAGAGATGAAAGTTATTCCCTTACAGAATAATTCATTGGGGCATCTCTGACTGACTCGTGATTTAAGGCGGCTAATTCAGCGTTACTCTGACAGAATATTGTATCAATACAGTTTGCCCATCAGAAACATAGCTGTTCAACTTCTCTCACTCGTCCTTGTTCAAGGTTTCACAGTTTTCCAATACGTTCGTCGACAGTGCTTTAGATACCATGTGAATATGATTTATGGATCTGATCAGTCTACGGTTTTATGAGATAATTCCTTAAGTATTATCTATGTACACAATTCTTCCTACTGCACATAACATCGGTGTATCGAAGACCTAATATGTGTTATATCGGTGTCTTTGTAAACACCACTTTGTTTCGGAATTTTGTATCGTATGCATCATAAACACTAAATACTGGCTTATGAATACCTTCGCTTCTCATAATCACTTCATGTGGCGTCACCTTCTCCATCTGTGATAATGAAGGTTCAGCCTAAAGGATTACCTTTCACTTTTTTTTTACCTTTTAACGAATTTTCGAAAGAAACATCGTAATATTTCTTTCGCCTTTTGCTGCTCTTCGTCCTTGAGTTCCTCCTGTCATAGGGATGGCAATTTCCAGTTGAGAGAGAGAGAGAGAGAGAGAGAGAGAGAGAGAGAGAGAGAGAGAGAGATAGAGAGATTTCTTCTCCCAGTTTGTACTTTGAATTTTATACCCTTCTTCATTAAATTCTTTTGCCGTGATTTCAATTGCATGCATTAAAATGAATGTGTTTAAATCAAATATTCATGTCGAAAATTTCAAGTTCAACAAGAAAGAGAGAGAGAGAGAGAGAGAGAGAGAGAGAGAGAGAGAGAGAGAGAGAGAGAGAGAGAGACAGATTTCTTCTTCCAGTTTGTACTTTAAATTTTTACCCTTTCAATTGCATGCATTAAAATTAAAATGAATTGATTTAAGATTGAATATTCATGTTTAAAATTTCAAGTTAAAGAGAGAGAGAGAGAGAGAGAGAGGAGAGAGAGAGAGAGAGAGAGAGAGTCCATGCAATGTTGCAATGTGAAGGAAGGAGTGGTACGCAATATACAAATGGCAACTTTTGCTAACATGAAAAGTATTATATAATTCTTCCGCTGGGAAATCATTTCACGAAAGTTCCAGACAGACAGCAAGACTTATTCTCTTCTCCGGTCTGTTTTATCATCAGACAATTCCTAGAAATTCCTAGAAATTCCTAGTTTCAGGTGTGAGGTAGAAAGAATGACGCCAGGGACTTGTGTTATGCAATCCTCGAGAAAAAATACGAAGGGGAAATGCATTTCGTTAGCGGAGTCGAAAGGAATGAATCTGAGTTGAGAGAGAGAGAGAGAGAGAGACTACGGATGGAAATGAATTTTGTTAGTGAGTAGAAACGAAGGATTCTAGTTATAAGAGAGAGACGGGGGGCGGGATTAATTTTGCCATTGCAGTAAAAAAGAATGAATCTGAGCTTCAGTAGAGAGAGAGAGGGGGGGTTAGGGGTGGGGAGGGATTGGGAAAATAATTATGGCATTGGAGTAGAAAGAAATGAATCTGAGCTTTGGGAGAGAGAGAGAGAGAAGCCCTTGCTAACATGACTTCTACTATGAGATTCAGGGTCTCTGTAACACGGTTTTTTGGACTTTGCTCCCTGTCAAAGCATCGGATGTAGCTGAAAGTTGACATATGTATATTTTACAACCACACACAAATTTTGTCAGCATTATCAATAACCTAAACCCAATAGTTTTGATTTTTATAGAGTAAAAATGAACTAGCCGACGCCATGGCCAATGATTACGAGCCAAGAGTCGAAAAACATTCATTACGTAAGCAAGGTAAACAAACACCTCTTGACTAAATGTTGCCCCGCCCATCCACCAGACAGAAATGCCATCGGCTCTGAAACCCAAAGACTTTATGAATGGCGGAACGATACATAGATGTGAGTGGGGTATCAGTGCTAGCGTAGTAATACTACTGTAGCAGTAGTGCCGCAAAACAGTATAGCAGTAATATTACATGAATTAAACGTTTAGACCAACTGCTGGGATCCTTGAGGATCATTTAGCACTTCTTACAACTACTCGAGAAATTAGTTTTTATAGCCACAAGTTAAATTTTCTAATCCAACAATGCCCATGGTAGCCTTCAGTGTTATCCTGAATTATAACGAGGCGAAAGTGGGTGGAGCCTCATGAAGTCACCATTCTGACGATAATTATTGGTGAAGGTTTAAAGCCAATATACGGTACCGGCTATTTTTTTTCAGTAAATAGGTAGATAGCCAATAAATAAAAATTGCTTGACATTGGTTATAGCAGTTATCAAATCAAGATTGTCTACTATGTTTTTGGTAATTACCAACTATTCCCTACATCTTGTCAATCTGATTGTGACCTATAAAGCAGACTATAATTTCTTTGGAAACTTATTTTGGGAGTTAGACTAATAATCGAAATGTTTTTGTATTTATTAACATATTTTGTTGGTTTGTTCATTATGACAATTATCAGTGGGGAGGTTCTAGAGTTCATAAAGGTGTACTGCTTTGCTTGTATTTAAATTTGATGGCATTGTTGCTAGAGGTTTAGCCTTCGTTACGTATAGCCAATCATCCATCGAGAAAGAGGGAAGAAATGATGTCATAAGTTACGTAACGAGTGCTTTCGAAACCTTTTCTCTGAGTAAGTTGGCCCGTCTTCAAAAAGGGTCACTTTTACATTATAAGTACCAAATTTATTCAACCTACGTAGTGCAGAATACACTCAAAATTTATGTGTTGATATAATATGTATTCTGAATAAGCGTTATATTTATGAAATGCATAGATAAAAAGTTATTGCGAAAAAACCGTGTTACAGAGCCCCTGAATCTCATAGTAGTCAACCAAACCATGTCACGCATTCCACACCTTTGCCTATCTGCATATCTCTCCGTTCCAGCTTACACCTTTGCATCCCTGTCTATATCCTACTTCCACCTTACGTCTTTGCATCTCTGCATACCTCTCGCTTCCTGCTTACACCTTTGCATCCCTGCGTCTCTCTTTCTGCATATTTTAGAGCTCTCCGTCCTGTGCCAATAATTCACCTATGCGACTTCTACCTTTATTCGTTTACTCGCGTTTAACGGTTACTTTAAGATTGTTTCCATAAATTTAATTATCAGTATTTAATTCCAGAGAAACGATACCAAAATAGTTGAGAGATGAACAATCGTTATCCCTTCCCTTATAATGGCGTTCTTTTGTCGATATTCCTGTCTGCTATTTTCCCTCTTTGGTTAAGAGAGAGAGAGAGAGAGAGAGAGAGAGAGAGAAAGAATATGTGTGCTTTCTTTGATGCCAGTGAACACATTCATAACCTGCGTTGCAATTAGCTTCGCAAATACCATCCTCATTCATTCGTCAAAGTAAGA
>NC_087211.1:51718028-51723028 GCF_015104395.2 Macrobrachium nipponense | reverse complement strand
AATAAAAACATTTAAAAAGTGGACGAGACACTTTTGCTTCACTTCCTAAGAAAAAAAAACGAAAAGAATCGAGAGAAATAAACTTCTGGGGAAAAGCTAGTCCGGTCTATTTTATAATCCTCGCGTCTCGTGGGACTTAGAGGCTGGAAAAATTATCCTTTGCTTTTAGCTAAAGACATTTTTCCCAACTGGAGTCAATAAATATGCAGAAGGGGATGTACCTCTCAAGTATCTTATGAATTAAGGAAGGGATTACCTCGTCGAGGCCTTCCGTTTGAAGGTTTGCATTTTGACGTAAAAATGAAGGCTCGCCCTCTGTGATTCTCTCTCTCTCTCTCTCTCTCTCTCTCTCTCTCTCTCTCTCTCTCTCTCTCTCTCTCTCTCTCCACGACAGCCCTCACCCACGACGGTTGATTACAATTAGGTATCTGATTTACCGATTAGGTCAACACAGACCTATATAAAAGGTAAAAGAGAGAGAGAGAGAGAGAGAGAGAGAGAGAGAGAGAGAGAGAGAGAGAGAGATAGATTCAGTAAGAAAGAAAGAGGAGAGAGGGAGATAGATAACAAAATTAAGTGTCATAAAGACTTAGGAAATGATAGAGAGAGAGGGGGGGGAGAGAGAGTGATAAAATAAAAGATGTAAGCTTTCTCCAAAGTATTTCAACTTTGATTTCGTAAGTGAGACGTTCACACTAAAGCATTTTGCGGCTGGAGAGAAAAACAGAAAAAGATAAAAGTCTCAGTCACCTTTTAGTCGCTAAATCATGTAGTACTACAGAGAACTTCTAATGCCTAAATCTTTCACTGAACCAGGATACTTCCCCAGCTACAAATATCAGTACCTTACAGTGAGACGATCACTAAATACAGTAACAGTGGATATATATAAATCTGGAAATAATGAGGATACTGAAATTACTTAAGGCTACGGAATACCCTTACATTTGAGAATAATAGTTACATGGCCACCATACAGCACCATAATGCAACCATATAGACCACCTACGACACAACCAGCCACAGGTAAAATCACAGGTACTCCAACCAATGAAAGGAAAAGGTCACTGAAATGAGGGCAAAGTAAATTCTCCTACCCTCCTTCGCCCCCCCCCCCCCCCCACCCCCCCCCCCAAAACACCCCCCCAAAAAAAACCCCCTACCCCTTGCCCCACTTCCCTCTGTAGAGGACGTCACCTCCAGTTCTCATCCACAGAGGGAAATGAAAAGAGACGAGAATAATAAGCACAGTGAAAAGAAGAAGAAGAAGAAGAAGAAGAAGAAGAAGAAGAAGAGCGAATGTATAATGAGAGGCTGGGGTCAGGGCGATGGCAGTTCTTATGGCAGAGACCTTCCATTATTTTCCTCCCTCCACCATCATTTGCTGCGAAATCCAGGTCCCGAAGGTGATGAAGATGGAAGGGATTATCAGCTGAGAGATTTTTTTTTTTATTTTCCCTTTTTTGTTTGTTGTTTGTTTGTGAGGGGAGAAACTTCGTGTTTGTGCATGCACTCATTTTTATGTTGATCTTAAGATAAGTAAACTCGCTTTCTCCTAATAACTATTATTGTGGTAGTTATGGATCAACAATTACATTTTATTGCAATTGTTTCAACATTTTTCGAAGTCAGCGTATTTGCGCAAAAAAGACAAACAAAATTGCTATGCTGTCAAGTTTAACCTAAAGGGGAAAATTAGGTTTTTTTTTTTTTTTTGCAAGACGTTAAAGAATTTTGCTAAAATATCTTCATCTTATATTTATCGTTACTGCTACTACCTTTGATACTACAATTATCATTTCTTCTTTATTATTATTATTTTTTTCTTTTTGCTCACAGTCCTCCAATTCAACTGCGTGATATTCATAGTGTGGGGTTCCGGGTTGCATCTTGCCTCCTTAGGAGTCCATCACTTTTCTTACTATGTGCGCTATTTCTAGGAGCACACTCTTCTGCATGAGTCCTGGAGCTACTCCAGCCTCTAGTTTTTCCAGATTCATTTTCAGGGATCTTGGGATCGTGCCTAGTGTTCCAATGATTATGGGTACAATTTCCACTAGCATATCCCATGTCCTTCTTATTCCTATTTTCAGGTCTTGATACTTATCCATTTTCCCTCTCTTCCTCTTCAACTCCGGTGTCTCTTATTATTATTATTATTATTTGCATCTGATCTTCTTGAACTTAGACATGAAGGTGACCCGACGGTCCACTGACCATTTTTCTCAAATTATCATGTCAATATTTTCAAGGCCATGAGACCACAGGAAAATTACAAAAAAAAAATCGTCCCATATTGGATATCGTGTTGCCTTGATATGAAAACTATATTTCTTTTGAATATTTGCCAAACTTTCGTGAAGATATATAACTGTTCCAGTTTCCTTTTTTAAAATAATTTTTTTTTTTTTTTAGTTTCAAGAAATGTGGCAAGATGACGGCCCCAGTCTTCATCAATCTAGTGTAAGAGGCGAAGTAGCCCCAGTGGGCCAAGAGGACAGTAAACTAAGGACTAAGTTCCTCTAACCGAATTCTTTGTTGTAATTTAATGGCCGTTTGTTACTCCTGTGAACCATTACAGCTGGATGTCTCTCTCTCTCTCTCTCTCTCTCTCTCTCTCTCTCTATCGGTGAAAACCTTCCCTCTCTCTCTCCTCCTCTCCATCCACCCTTCTCTCTCTCGCTTCTCTCTCCTCGTCTCTCTCTCTCTCTCTCCCACCAACCCTGTCTCTCTCTCTCTCTCTCTCCTCTCTCTCTCTCTCTCTCTCTCCCTCCTCTCTCTCTCTCTCTCTCTCTCTCCAGTTTTATCATTAAAAAACCTTCATTCTGAAAAACGTTAGTTTGGTAAATCTCTCTCTCTCTCTCTCTCTCTCTCTCTCTCTCTCTCTTTTAAATAGTATCATCCCCCTTAGCCTCTCTAGACAATCAGACACGGCCAACCTCAAACATCTAAGTAACAAACAAAAGACAATCTACAAAGAAAATATTTAAGCCACCTATTGTTTTCAGATCACAAACTCTTGGGAGATTCAAGGCCATCATCGTTAATTGACTCATTTCGTCACCTTTATTACGAGATCGTTTAGTCAAATCTTGTCGAAGTGTCCGAAGATGGAGCTTCTGAACAACGCCCTGTCTCTTAATAGGTTAGAGCAGTGGTTCGTAACCTTCTTTTGGCCATGCCCCACCTAATCTCCTCTAAAATGCTGATGCCCCCTGTGGTGATATCCAATAATTTTTATATTCACGTGGAGGAAGGAAGCCTAAATGGCCATTAACGTAAGCCTATAAGTCCATTAACTTGGTTTAAACATTCTTCAATTGCCCCTTTAAAAATCAAATTACCCCACGTTGCCAACCGCTGGGTTAAAGGAAGTTGCTTCTGTGAGAGATTTGAAGTTAAGTTTTGCTAAGAGGAAATAAAAATTCATTGGAAGATTTTTCAAGTTACAGCTAATGTTTTCGTCTTCTTCTTCTCTTCTTCTTCTTCTTCTTCTTCACCGTCATGTTTCTTAGTTCTGTATTTTCATTTAGGACTCTACTCTTACTCTTTTTCGTAAATCTATCTTAGTACATTTGGTTTCAATCGAAGAGGAACCCCGTCGTGACAAAACCTTTTCAAATTTAATACAGAATATCTAAAATTTATTTATTTACTTACCGAGATGATGCGGGTGCATTAGGCAGGGAATTCTTATTCACTGGTGTTGTATTTTAACTTTAGGGTCGCATTTTTCAATTATAATCATTGCACAGTATTTTAAATACATTTGCCACCAAAGATGGAAGATATTGAAACAATCCAATGTCTTAAATGTAGTATATGGTACATAATTAGCATATATACAATAATACTAATAAATTATATAGTTAGATCTAGATAATATTATATATATTATAAAATAGATATATATATAGATTAATAGATATAGGATAGAAGATAATAGTATATAGATAGATAGAGTAGAGAGAGAGGAGGAGAGAGAGAGAGAGAGAGAGAGAGAGAGAGCTTTTAAGCATGTGGACATTAAAAGCTAGTCCTCAGTACGACCGGCTGGAAACCTTAAGCATTCTCTCTCTCTCTCTCTCTCTCTCTCTCTCCTCTCTCTCTCTGAGAGCGTGTGTGTGTACACAAGTGCAGGAAATGTGAACCACGATTCAAAGAATCAAAGAAAAAACACAGGTGACCTCGCGCAAGAACATCATCAAATTCCGGTCCAATCTGGGAAGCCAATAAGGCAACTGATATTACCAACAAAACCTTTTTGAGACTTTCCCTCCAAGTTGATAAACCCAGATGCCGCCGGAGATACCGCCCTCTCCATTTCCGGCCGAAGTTTTCGCTTATCTTCGCAGAAGTTGGCGGACATCCCTGCGTCCAGGTCGCCATTTGGTAACCACATTAAATGAAAATCCCTTCATAACCTACTGGTGCAAGTGGCCTTCATGGGTGAGGTCCCATGAAGGCCGTTTTTTCGTATGCAAGCGTTGTTAAATGCACTTTGGAGGTTGTTTCCTCACAGCTTTGAACTAAACAGTTTTCTTTAACAGTCGACTAAAAAACATCACAGCTCCAAAGAGTCATATAATTCTGAATATCTTTTTCCAGTCCCGCGTCTTACACCTGACTCAGTTGAAGAAGTTCTTTTGAATCAGTCGTGGACGATTTCTGCAGACGAAGTGATGATGATTACTCAATAAAACCCAAAAATAGACACACGGAGTCTGGGAGAAAATTCACTTAGCATTTATTTAAAGCAGGATCTCGGTCTTGGCGCAGCTGACTGCAGATCCCCCGTCAGGAGACTAATGAATATGGAAATAGAACCGAGAGTTCGAGAGAAAATTCTACGCGTAATTGCAGCAATTGGTTAATTGCTTTTAAAACAGCTTTAATGAAGGAAAGAATGTGGGGGAGAGAGAGAGAGAGGAGGGGGAGAGAGAGAGAGAGAGGTTAGATATGTGAATGAGGAATAAAGTTATGTATATTTCTTATACGTT
>NC_087211.1:51710528-51715528 GCF_015104395.2 Macrobrachium nipponense | reverse complement strand
ATGACCTTGACCTTTTCATAGCTTTTGTTTCCTGGTTTCACAAAACGCCACCCATTATCCACGGTCTAACGAGATGTTGGAGGGAAGAAAGGTGGTGAAAGAACCCTTTTCCGAGGATTTTTTTTCAATGTTATACAGGTTCCTAAAAGTTACGTTCTTGTGGCTTTCGTCAGCAATACACAAGGGCCCATTAATATTGGAAATGTGCATCCATAAATAACTGATTCTGATGTCTTTTTATGACCAACACAAATATATATATATAATATATATATATATATATATATATATATATATATATATATATATATGATTATTTATGCATAATGTATGTTTGTGTATATGTAGATCAGTACTTTTCCTTTACTCGAGTCTGCTAAGTATAAGTAAAGGACAAGAAGTCGAGAGGCCTTGCAAAAATCAGTTTTTTGTGTTTCCTTCGTGGAATTTGTCTGTATTTATATAATCATGGCGTTCCATATTTTCGTGATTTAGTTATACATACACACACACACACACACACACACATATATATATATACATATATATATATATATATATATATATATATATATATATATATATTAAACGAGTTTTTAGGACCAAATGATACTTGTTTAAACAAAATTATACAAACTGCTAACAGGCAACTGCACCTACCCTTGTTTGTGGCAGAATCTCTCTGAAAATGCAAACTAGGCAAATGAGTCCCCGTAGATACAGAAATATACTTTTTATTTCCCAAATTAGCTAACATTAAAATGGAACAAAATCAATTAATAAAAATGGAATAAAATGAATTAACTCTGACCCAAAAAAACTGTTAAACTGTCTTTTCCTCTCTAAATCCTTTTTAAGTAAGCACCCCCTCTTATTCTTATTATGTCCGACTAACCACAACATTTTAAAGTCTTAGAGAATACATTTTTCTATATGGTGAATTTGAACCCATCTGAAATAAAGAGACCACAATTATTACACTACTTTACCCATGAAAGTTAATCAAAAAGAATGTGTACCGCACCACACTTCTCTTTCTCCAACATTAATTATCACTTCAAAGGTTAACTTTTTCAAAGTTCTTTCTTACGTTACCTTATTCGATGGGCCTGCAACGCCTCGCAATATCTCTCAACACCTCTTCCAGGTGTGTTCCTTATTTCTCATAACCAAAGCCATATATCATTTGCTACGAACACACACGCAGACACGCCCTGCGTGGCACCCAGCAAATACGGGTGCTCCATGTCCAGCCATGTGATTTCCAAGGCGTCAATGACCTCAAATTGCATTGGTCATCTTTCCTGGCTGTTTTTTATTTCATTATTCTTCGAGGAATTCAGCGCTTGTCTCTAACCGACCTGTCTCTAACCGGAAAGAGCTGATATTAACAATTCACTACCGCGCCTTTTAAGATATATATATATATATATATATATATATATATATATATATATATATATATATATATATATATATATATATATGAAATATACATACATACATGTATATACATATATACATACAAACATATATATTCATATATATAGGTATATATATGTGTGTGTATACATATGTTACATTAAAAAGACATGCATCCTTGTTATTTATGAATAAGCATATCCATTATCAGTGCCAACGGCAATATGACTGCTTTCGAAAATAATTTACTAACAAAAAAGTTATCAAATCTTTAGAAATAATATTAGTCAAATCAAATACCAAAAGTGAAAGAAACTGATTCCATGAATTTGATAGAAAATAGTTTTGTCAAACTATGAGATCTTTCCAGTACATCAGGACAGATCTTTTAAGTCCTTGTGTTTTTATTGGTGAAGTAATCCTATCTCCAGTAAGGGTAAAGCCACTTTTTATGAATAGATATGTAAACAGCTGTGAACTAGGAATTCTTGTATTATGAAATAGTGCACTGATGCCAGGTTAGAAATAACTGCGACGGAGATTAGGTCTGGTAATTGACGTATGAAGTTTGTCTTCTAGGAGAGACGCGGTCTTTTCATAACTCTACGGACAGTGAACACCAAGTTTCACTTACCCACCCAAGTCTGCATTGAGGTTACTTTGCAACATAAATCAACTGTAGTCTTTCCCATTAAAAGAATCCCCAATTAACGACTATTTACCTCCCCATTCACAAGGAATACAATAACACGGAAAAAATCATACCAACAAAACTTTTAAAAAATCTGCATTTGGTACATTTGAATCAGTCTTGATACACTTTACCGAATATGTTATTCGTTTTAAGATAATACTAGCCTCTCGGACAAGTGAAAAATTCCTTCACTATACTTGATTCTCTCTCTCTCTCTCTCTCTCTCTCTCTCTCTCTCTCTCTCTCTCTCTCTCTCAAAAATATAACATAATAAATTAAAGAAAAACATTTCTAAAAGTTTCATGTTCAAAGCTAGAAACACATTAATAGAATTTAGAAAAATGGAAGTTATTTTTGCAAGCTGTGTTCACTGGATGTTGCCAGAGGCGTTGAGTTGTTTACAAAAACAAGAGTTTTTTTAACAACAAACAGAGTTTGCGCCGCCAGTTTACCGGTTAGGATAGTTATTTACACATACTTACATGAATTATTAATGAGAACTCGATGTTCTCATGCCCGTACACACACACACAAATATATATATATATATATATATATATATATATATATATATATATATATATATATATATATATATGTGTGTGTGTGTGTGTGTGTGTGTGTGTGTGTGTGTGTGTGTGTAGTCACCAATCTGCCAGATTGGTACTGTATTTTTTTGAATATAGTAGTATTATTTGATCTGGTAGTACTGTACAGTGCATTTTACTGTACCTCTTTTTGAGATCCCTTGAATGGACCTTTTAGTTACCCTGTTTCCAGAGTGCTTTTGTTGGCCACGCCTTCTTTAGGTTTTCTGCGGACCACCTATCTTAAGTCTAAATCAGTCTCACCTAGTCCTCTACTGTGATTAAGTGCCCAATGGATTAGCCGTCTTATTCTTCATATTGTTGTAATGTATTCGTGTTCTTTCATATATCTTGAGTGAAAATTTATCGTGTTTAAGGTTATTTTTTAAATTTTGGTATTTATGCGCTGCAGAAGTGTTTAAGTGATTCCTTGGGTTAACCGTAACTGCATAAATCATTGTGTTCTTGTATTATTGTTAGTTTTTGCTCGAGTTTGAAATTAAACCTTACCTATTTTCTGTGATGTGACCTCTGGCTAGAGAAACATCACTATATATATTATATCAATATATATATATATATATATATATATATATATATATATATATATATATATATACACTATATATATTATATATATATACATATATATAATAGGAATACATGTCTATATACATATATATAAATATATCTTACTTATACATATGCTACTACTCATTTTTAAGAGCATGACTTTAAATGAAAAGTCGAAAGCTGTAATCAGTAGGAATGTCTTTTCAGGAATTTGCTATCGATCATCAAATGCTTTCCTTGTACATCATTTGCATACAAGAGATAAGATATTACCTGCAGACTTTTCAAACCAGACCTAACGCTGTTTTCGGTCTCAATCTTGTTTGCTTCCCTCTTTGGGCTCGAAGTTTCACGATTAATTATTAGAATTTTATTCTTATCAATATGCGTATATGTTGTTTCGTTATTTACAACTTTTCACTCTTCGATAGCTAATCAATTGTCATTTAGCACTGTAATGAACCTCTTCATTTTCACCCTCAATATCATAATGTTCTGTAGCAAGAGCAACATTTAGTTAATTCAACTGGTTCTCGATGTTAACACATCGACATTATACTTGGCAAAACAGATAATAACGAAAAAGCCAGACCTTTCAAACATTCATATTATTCTTCAAAAAATACTGATTTACTTTTCTGTGGCAGAGTTTACTATTGTGAATTATTGGACTGAAATAAAACTTGGGCCTTAATTGAGCACTAGTTTGTCCTGTTTAGGCCTGGATACAAGGTTCTGCCGAAAAGGTATATAATTACAAGGAAGAATATGTCAGTACAAATATACCATGAACTTTAATAGCTTATGCTATCATATATATATATATATATATATATATATATATATATATATATATATATATATGTGTGTGTGTGTGTGTGTGTGTGTGTGTATGTATGTATGTATGTATGTATGTGTGTGTATGTATGTATGTATGTATGTATATGTATTTTTTTAAATGGCTTCCGTAATTTTCCTGTATTTTCTCCTCATCAAAATCTCTCTCTCTCTCTCTCTCTCTCTCTCTCTCTCTCTCTCTCTCTCTCTCTCTCTCTCTCTCTCTCTCTCTACGACATTCAACCACACAATGGTCATATACTTGCAGTCATCATCATTGCAACTTTCGCTGACGCTACAAAAAATTCTTTTATATTCTCTTAATTTTCTCGTATTGTCTTTTTATTTTCTTTCATTCCTCACGCAATGAAAACGTCAGAAAGAATCCGTTCCCTTCGCGAAGGATGAAAAGGAGAGTGTAAAATTGGACCAGATATTTCTCTCTTATTTTCATAACCAAACTGTAAAATATCTAAAGCGTGGAACGTTTTGTATGCAATATTCAGTCCTGGAACATTTTCAATCCTTCCAGCCATGAGGTATTGGAGAGTAGGAGTACTTCTAACCTATGCTTGAAAGGATAAAGGTTTATTTCGTTTGTTTTTACCCATAAAAATGCGGAAGGGAGTGAGAGAGAGAGAGAGAGAGAGAGAGAGAGAGAGAGAGAGAGAGAGAGAGAGATTTTGAGATTTTGATGATGGAGGAAAAAATAAAAACAGGAAAAATTACGAAAGCCATTTTAAAAACAATATATATATATATATATATTATATATATATATATATATATATATATATATATATATATATACTATACATATACATATAATGTATATATATGTATAAATAAATAATGTATATATGTATATGTGTGTGTATAGATATAAG
>NC_087211.1:51700528-51705528 GCF_015104395.2 Macrobrachium nipponense | reverse complement strand
TTTAAATATTCTATCAGCAAAATTATTTCGTACAATCCATAATATCTTTTTCATCCTAAGCATACTGGGATGAGGTTGCGAGGTCTATGCCCTTTGCGACCTAGATGTGAGAAACAGCAGTTAACTAACTATCGTGTACATAATTCACGGTTTATCCGAACAGAGACCCGCCGATACTTCAAGAAACTTACCCAAAAGTCGTCCTGTCCCACTGAGGAATCGAATCCTGTATTTCACGCTTGAGGGGCAAGTGTCATAACCACTATATTTTTTTAATAGATATCACTTTATTATTTTAATATATATTAGTATTCAAAGATAAGAATATTTGATAAAGTAGCTTTCAAAGACAGTCCGTCGGTAACTTAAGAAAGAACAGGATACTAACTGGAATAAAAGAATGAGAGAGAGAGAGAGAGAGAGAGAGAGAGAGAGAGGGGGGGGGATTACAATAAAAAAGAAACAGCATTAAGTATCTCCTTCCTCAATTAGCGGTGGCCAACTACCATTCTACCATAGTAGATTCACATCACCCGTGCATCTGATGTCTATGCCAGTCCCTTACGACGCTCCTGATTGGCTGTTGATAAGCCAATCACAGGGCTGGAAACTCTCAGTCTCTCGAGAGAGTTCACATAGGCAGGATGTATGTTCCACCTTTCCTGAGGGATACTTTTGAAAGACGTATCCCTCAGAAGATGTGGAACATACATCCTGCCTATGTGAACGCTCGAGAGAGAGTGAGAGTTTCAAGCCCTGTTGTTGGCTTATTCAACAGCCAATCAGGAGTGTCTTAAGGGACTGGCCTAGACATCAGATGCACGGGTGATGTGAATGTACTATAGTATATAAGAGAACTCAATGTGAAAAGCGGTTTTCTCTTATGATGGTAAAAGTTTCTACCAGTTTCTACTTTCATTTTTGTTAATTGCACTGATTTCACAGAGGCGGGATAGAATAGTCTTGTGGTCTACTGCAAATTTTCAAAAGAATGTTTTTTTATCATTTTAGTTCCGTCGTACTGGAATGGAATATGGAGTTTAGCCCAAAGGCCGAGCACTGGGACTTTAGAGGTCACTCAGCGCTGGAAAGGAAATTGATAGTAGGAGGTTTGAATGGTGTGGGAGGAGGCTAGGGACCGAAGGGACATTGCAAAGAACCTTGAGTAATGCCTACAGTGTCCCACGTGAAGTGCACTGACGGCCCTAATCCCCTAAGGGGAAACCGTCGTACCGGAGATATCATCTGCAAGTGCACAAGTAAATGACAGTTATGATTTCTAAAATAATATGACCTGATTACTATGACTTGCTCTTTTTTTGCGGGACATTGTCTTCCTCATGGCAGACTCTGAATATGAGTAGAATTGTAGAAATATTTTTAAAAACTTCGCCAGAGTGTCGTCTCCAACGCTTCTGCATTAAGTAACAGGGCTCTGTGATAATATTACCTCAAAGGGAGAACTAAAATGAGGTCGTAATAATAGGTTGAAAAACCAAATGCCATTTGAAACGTTCTTTTTTGTAGACAAGGTTTATTTTACAAAAATATCAAGCTTAGTTCTTTTTGATTTCCTCACACATGATTCATGTACACACACAATGAGTGACATTCCACTCGAGAACCTCGTGTGTCAGGGAACAAACGCCCGCCTCCAGACGACGAAACTTAGGGTGAGTTTACACTAGGCTTCACTGCACGCTGCATGCGTAAGACTCATCACCAACTCCTCCCAAATTCTTCTTAGCCCCGCCTACTGGACTGCTCATTTGGGTGAGTTAGTGGTGTGATGTGAGTCTTGATGAGCAGTCCAGTAGGCGGGGCTAATAAGAATTTGGGAAGAGTTGGCTTGTTAGACCCGCCTACTAGACAGCTCATTTGGGTGAGTTAGTGGTGTGGTGTGAGTCTTGATGAGCAGTCCAGTAGGCGGGGCTAATAAGAATTCGAGAGGAGTTGGTGATGAGTCTTACGTATGCAGCGTGTGGTGATGCCTAGTGTAAACTCACCTTTATTATCATCGGGGCATCGGAGCGAACCTACCCAGCATCCCTTTCTGGAGGCGTTGCAAGACGCCTTCCTCGCGATCTGGAATCCCACTTCGGGAGCGAACTAGCAGACGATGCCTTTCCCGACGAAATAGAAGACGAACTCGATATCACCGGCGCCCGCAAGATATCCCCTGCTCTTGCCCTTGGCATATTTTGGAAGTGAAACAGCACGAGCAACAACAATAAGATGGTGAAGTTGGCCAGCCCGGGAAGACACGAAAAATTAATTCCCACGAGAATGGCGAAGACCAGATGACGCGATATGAGTTCGGGATGTTCCTCTGGGTAGAACGAGAGTTGGCCCACTGCCAGGATCGCGCAGAAGAATATTATGGGCATTGGGCGCTTTTCTGAAGGGCAGTGGTTGCCCTGATGCATTGCGGCCCTTCGCTCACCTGCAGGAGAATGTGAAACAAAGACTCGTTAAGGTGTATCTTTCAGAGATGAATAGGGGAAGGTTTACACCTGAAGTATCTAAGAACATATGAAATTATGCTAAGTATAAATGTGACTTATGACTGTGCTGGTAATCATCCATTGATGATAACCTGGTAATTAGAAGGAAGGGACAAATTATTATTATTATTATTATTATTATTATTATTATTATTATTATTATTTTATTATTATTATTATGGTAAAATATTGTCAAAGACCCCTGCTTGACCTGAACCTGAGATACTGTTTTATTAATAAAATAAAAGACCACCTTCAGCATTTTTATAATTTTTAGAAATTCCCAATATGAATATTGGCCAGTTACTCAGTTGATCCTGGGGAGCGAATTGTAAGAAAAATAGAAAAAACAATATATAAAATCAACTCGCTTAATTCTGCCATTCTCTTTAACAGTATTATTATTTTTTTTTTTTACTCTATCACAGTCCTCCAATTCGACTGGGTGATATTTATAGTGTGGGGTTCCGGGTTGCATCCTGCCTCCTTAGGAGTCCATCACTTTTCTTACTATGTGCGCCGTTTCTAGGATCACACTTTTCTAGATTCCTTTTCAGGGATCTTGGGATCGTGCCTAGTGCTCCTATGATTATGGGTACAATTTCCACTGGCATATCCCATATCCTTCTTATTTCTATTTTCAGATCTTGATACTTATCCATTTTTTCCCTCTTTTTCTCTTTAACTCTGGTGTCCCATGGTATTGCGACATCAATGATTGATACTTTCTTCTTGACTTTGTCAATCAACGTCACGTCTGGTCTATTTGCACGTATCACCCTATCTGTTCTGATACCATAATCTCAGAGGATCTTTTCCTGATCGTTTTCTATCACTCCTTCAGGTTGGTGCTCGTACCACTTATTACTGCAAGGTAGCTGATGTTTCTTGCACAGGCTCCAGTGGAGGGCTTTTGCCACTGAATCATGCCTCTTTTTGTACTGGTTCTGTGCAAGTGCCGGGCACTCGCTTGCTATGTGGTTTATGGTTTCATTTTTCGTATTGCACTTCCTACATATGGGAGAGATGTTATTTCCGTCTATCGTTCTTTGAACATATCTGGTTCTTAGGGCCTGATCTTGTGCCGCTGTTATTATTCCTTCAGTTTCCTTCTTTAACTCTCCCCTCTGTAGCCACTGACATGTGTCATCGCTGGCTAGTTCTTTAGTCTGTCTCATGTATTGTCCGTGCATTGGTTTGTTGTGACAGTCCTCTGTTCTGTCTGTCATTCTCCTGTCTCTGTATATTTCTGGGTCTTCGTCTACTTTTATTAGTCCTTCTTCCCATGCACTCTTTAGCCACTCGTCTTCACTGGTTTTCAGATATTGCCCCAGTTCTCTGTTCTCGATGTTGACGCAGTCCTCTATACTTAGTAGTCCTCTCCCTCCTTCCTTTCGTGTTATGTATAGTCTGTCCGTATTTGCTCTTGGGTGTAGTGCTTTGTGTATTGTCATATGTTTCCTGGTTTTCTGATCTATGCTGCGGAGTTCTGCCTTCGTCCATTCCACTATTCCTGCGCTGTATCTGATTACTGGCACTGCCCATTGTTTATGGCTTTTATCATATTTCCGGCGTTGAGTTTTGACTTGAGTAGCGCCTTGAGTCTCAGCATATATTCTTTCCTGATCGTGTCCTTCATCTCTTGGTGTTTTATATCCCCTCCTTCCATTATTCCCAGGTATTTGTATCCAGTCTCATCTATGTGTTTGATGTTGCTCCCATCTGGTAGCTTTATCCCTTCAGTTCTCGTTACTTTGCCTTTTTGTATGTTGACTAAGGCGCATTTTTCTATTCCAAACTCCTTATTATTATTATTATTATTATTATTATTATTATTATTATTATTATTATTATTATTATTTTAGTTTCATTCCTATTACAAATGCTTTGATGGAAAGAATGTAATAGGAAAAATGGAAGTCATCAATTGTTTTCAGTAATTCTGTCCTCAAATCGTGAAATTTTCATTATTATTATTTTTTTTTTTTTTTTTTTTTGCTCTATCACAGTCCTCCAATTCGACAGGGTGGTATTTATAACGTGGGGTTCCGGGTTGCATCCTGCCTCCTTAGGAGTCCATCACTTTTCTTACTATGTGCGCCGTTTCTAGTATCACACTCTTCTGCATGAGTCTGGAGCTACTTCAACCTCTAGTTTTTTCTAGATTCCTTTTCAGGATCTTGGGATCGTGCCTAGTGCGCCTATGATTATGGGTACGATTTCCACTGGCATATCCCATATCCTTCTTACTTCTATTTTCAGATCTTGATATTATCCATTTTTTCCTTCTCTTTCTCTTCAACTCTGGTGTCCCATGGTATTGCGACATCAATGAGTGATACTTTCTTCTTGACTTTGTCAACCAACGTCACGTCAGGTCTACTTGCACGTATCACCCTATTATTATTATTATTATTATTATTATTATTATTATTATATTATTATTAAAAAATACTCATAGTAGCACGAGTCTTCAAATTGGAGAAGCAAATCCAC
>NC_087211.1:51673028-51695528 GCF_015104395.2 Macrobrachium nipponense | reverse complement strand
ATTGTTGCTTTTCTTTCATCATACTTGTACTGTGTTATATTTTTTTTATTTGTACTTTTAACTCCTTACTTTTGATACATAATTCGGTATCGAAATGTCCGGTAGTGAAAAAGCCTAGTCACCAAATGTCCAGTAACAAAATGTCCGGTAACAAAATGTCCGGTAACAAAATGTCCGGTATCAAAATGTCCAGTATCAAACTGTCCTAGAACCGCACTGACGGCACTACTCCGCTACGCAGTAATTACCGATTATTAAAGTTGTACGAGGGAAACTATCACTTTTGGTATTGAGTATATTACTATACTGCACTTCAGGTAATGAGAGTCACTTTATTTAATTTTCAGTCTTACTTGACCTTAAATTCAGACTAGTGCAGGTTGCTGCAAACTGCCATGGTCCCATAGAAAACAATGTACAATGAAGTCTAGCTGTAATAACATATAGCACAGACATGAACATTTGTCACTTGATAACTATGCTAGAGTATTTGTTATCGTGTTTGGGAAGACTGTCAGTTTTTCATTTTCTTCTTCTTACGAAGGGATTGCTTTTGGGTGTAAGTTATACCAGCACAAAGCCATTGTCCCCGAAGGCAGTTCAAGAAGAATGCTGAACTTGTTTCCTTGAGCTTCGTATACGCATACCAAGGCCAAAACACTACCTTCATACGAACAGATGATCTCCCTGCGCAATGAACTTCGACTTGAGTTCGACTCGGTTCAAGAAAACACGACCAGTGCTTACCCGCTTCCCAGAGAGATGTTTGACAGTGCATGGAAGTCTGCTCGTCTGTCCTATGTAAGCTGTCACGGCGAGGTCCTCTTCCTTCTCCACGAATTCCGGTTGCACAACTGGAAAACCAAAACAAGCGTGACTACGAAAGACTACCAAACCGAAATACCGAGAACCATTAAAAATAAATACTCAACGTGAGTCTTGAAATGGAGAGACTAGTCCACATTCCACAGTCATGTATTGCTACAAATATATACGAAAATAAATCTCTATAGAGAGCTCTCTGTAGAGATTTATTTATAAATCTGTTTGTTCCTCTACATGACTGTGGATTAGTTTCTCCACAGGTACCATTCGTACGTAGTTGGAAAGCTAAGATAACTGGTAACTTTCGTGCGTATGTGAAATATCAAGATACGATCTCTGCTCATGACTGGAAAACTATAAAATGAATGCCATTCGTACATGGCTAGAAAATAAAGACAATTGCTGTCAACTTCGTGTTGAAAAAACGAAATAGATACAATAAGCATATCACTGAATAACTAAGATTAGTAGGCTTCCTTTGTGTGGAACTTAAAAAAAAAACAAAAAACAGTCGGATCCTTTCTGTATTGCTGGAAAACCCAGGTAGAAGTATCCTTGTGTATGATGAAAACTTATGCCGTCGTATGTCACTGTTGCATGATGGGAAAAAAACAGTAATAGATACTTTTTTATATAACTTGCTGGGAACTTTTGAAAACCAACACCATTTGTACGTGACTGAAATCAAATAATCATTGATATCACAAAATTATCAGAGAAAGTGATAATCAATGAAAAAAAAATAATTTTCCACCATGTTTTTTTTTAATACTGATTACTTTGAATATAACTTATTTGCATGTTTCATTTCTACAGCCTTATTAAAGCATTCTGTGATATGATTTCCACGCCATAATCACTAGTTTTTTCTTTTCTGAATATAATATAACAAACCCCTTTTGAAAGACTCAACAACAGGGGGCCGGAATTACTCCGAATGAGTATCCATAGGCCAACTACCATAATTTCTCCTAATCCGGGAATTATTTACCTTTAAGCAATATCATATACACGCCTTGATAATCTATATAGAATAACACGCTCAAACATACATCCTGGGTGATCCTTTAGTATATAAGAATATGGGACATTTTGCTTTGATGCGCTATCAAATATAAAGTTGATACACTAAAGTGAAAGATTAGTATCTTTGGTATTAATTTGTTAAGTCTTTAAGTGCTGAATTGATAATATTACTCCTTTCTTAGATATCATGACCAATAAACCATATGGCTGGTAAGCGGTTGGTGTCTAGAATTTATGGTATTAACCCTTTCACTACGCATTCGTTATGACGCCTGTAGGAGATTGTCATTTAAGCTTAAATTTAACATATGCCGTTTTATGCTTAAGTTTCATACAAATAATTTTAAGTAAGTATAAGTCTTAAATACTGGAAGCAAAAAAATATTTATATATACATTCATTTATATATTATATATATATATATATATATATATATATGTGTGTGTGTGTGTGTGTGTGTGTATATAAATTAAATACTAATATCTGTTGTTTTCGGCTATTTATGTCACCTCCTTCCCACCCCTTTTCACCAACCCCCATCCCTACTGGGGCCGAACTTGGACTTGAAGGGCATCGAGAGTGTTACTATTCATCTCAGCAACCTCGAAAACTAAGTAGTAGACATTAATATCTGTCGTATTTTGTTAGTTTTACATATCACCCCCTTCCCAACCCTTTTCACCCTCTCCCTAGTGAGGTTGAAATTGGACTTCAAGGGCATTAGGAATGTCACTATTCATCACAGCAACTATTCATTTTCACCCTTTTCCAACCCCCTTCCCCACACCCACCCCCTGAGGTGCCAGTGATGTCTTACCCCCACAGTATTTTTTCCCCAATGCTAAGTTATATTTTTACCAAGTTTGGTTGAAATTGCTTAATGCATGTAAAAGTGTAAGTGTCACACACACACATTCATCCTATATATATATATATATATATATATATATATATATATATATATATATATCAATTCAAGCTACAAATGTCCTTTAATATCTAAATTCACTTTACCTCCCAAATGTATATTTTCATATATGTACCGAAGGGGAGAATTTTTTAGTTGATAATAATTTCGTCCCCCCATGGGATCGAACCACCGTCCAAGTGGACGGGGACGAAATCAGGGCAGTCAGTGACGCTATCCAATCAGCAGAGATAGCGTCACTGACTGTCTATTTCGTCGGACGACGAAATCGGGCAGTCAGTGACGCTATCCAATCAGCCAACAGAGATAGCGTCACTACCTGTCCTGATTTCGTCCCCGTCCACTTGGACGGTGGTTCGATCCCATGGGGGGACGAAATTATTATCAACTAAAAAGAAAAAAAAAAAAAAAAAAAAATTTCCCTTCGGTACATATATGAAAATATATCATTTGGGAGGTAAAGTGAATTTAGATATTAAAGGACATTTGTAGCTTGAATTGATATATATGGATCACGGTTCGATGTGATAATTATTCATATATATATATATATATATATATATATACTATATATATATAATATATATATATATATATATATATATATTGTGTAAATAAATTCTTCTGTTAAAGCAGGATATGTATCAGGTATAAAAGGCCCATTAAAACGATGTTTTAAATCTAAGGACTATATTTCGGTGGACTTTCTTCCATCCTTATCAAGCACTAAATGAGAAAAGGAGTTTCATTAGAGAAAATATATAGTAGGAGATATGCCCGTAGGTGATGGTTTGGGAAATTGCTGAGCCATCGTAGGATTTTTTAATTGTCTTAATCGCTTCATCATTGCCTTATGAAAGATATTATCTATTTTGTCTGAGTCCCAAGATCCACTGGAAATGTTAATGCTATTGTCATTGTTTTATTAGTGAAGATTCCACCATTTGACATTTGTATCGACAGCTGCTCTTGTATAAAGTTTGGGATGAGTTCAAATCCATGGTATGGTTCGTGTTATTTATATGATAAAAAATTGCTGAACTATGTTGTCTATTTCTAACTGATCGTTTATATTGAATTAAACCTTCCAAGAGAGATTTATCAGTAAAATCAAAATGTGACTTATCACAGTCCTTACAAGGGATTTCATAAACTTCAATATTTTTGGAAACTGGTTTCATCTGAACGTTAATTAATGATTTCCCTAGTGTATTTGGATAAGTCAAAATAAAAGGGTTCGAGGGGCCTAAGGTTTGCATGATCTCTTGTAAATTATCTACGTGAGGGATTATGATGTTTTTTGTGTGCAATTTTCCATCATGTAAATAACACGAACCATACCATGGATCGGAACTCATCCCAAACTTTATACAAGAACAGCTGTCAATACAAATGTCAAATGGTGGAATCTTCCTAATAAAACTACAAGATAAGAGGATTAACATTTCCAATGGATCTTGGGACCCAGACCAAATAGATAACATCTTCCTTAAGGCAATGATAAAGCGGATTAATACAATTAACAGATCCTGCAATGGCTCAACAATGTCCCAAGGCATCACCTAAGGTATATCTCCTACTATATATTTTCTCTAAAGAAACTCCTTTTGTCATGTACTGTTTGATGAGGCTGGAAGAGAGTCAACCGATATATAGTCCTTAGATTTAAAACATCGTTTTAATGGGCATTCATACTTGATAAATATTGTGTATCTATGTAGCATATGCTGACCACGAACTTGGCTGATTTGTCGAGATTATAAACTTATTCTCATCTTATATATGAACTTTTTTTTTATTTATTTGTGTATTATCAGGGACAGATGATTCATTTTCCTTTCTTCATAATTCGGGAGCAACTTCCCTGAGGCTGCCTACCTCCTGGAAATCCTAGGAACATTCCCCCAGGGGAAGAGGTCATCTTTCAGACATCCTGTTCCAGAATTATTCCCACAGAATGACCAGAAGAAAGTCATCTGCAAGAAAATATCTAGATATCCGACTATTTGCCCGCTTTGACAGAGATCTTCTATTAGAAGAGTCTTCACCAAGGGACAAAGCATACTTGAAGGAAAAGATCTTTCTTTCTGAGCAGCCAGTCTTCTAGATTATTCCAACAGGATGGCCAGAAGGAAGATATTAGGTGGAATAGTTCTAGATATCCAACTATTTGCCCGCTTTGACAGAGATCTTCTATTAAAAGTCTTCATCAAGGGACAAAGAAGACTTTAAGGGAAATTTCCTTCTTTCTGCACAGTCGGTCTTCTAGATTATTACAACAGAATAAACAAAAGGAAGACATCTGCAAGAATAGATCTAGATATCCGACTATTTGCCCGCTTTGACAGATATCCTCTGTCAGAAGAGTCTTCATCAAGGGACATAGCATACTTGAAGGAAAAGTTCCTTCTTTCTGCACAGCCGGTCTTCTAGATTATTCCAACAGAATGACCAGAGGGAAGACATCTGCAAGAATAGATCTAGATATCCGACTATTTGCCCGCTTTGACAGATATCTTCTATTAGAAGAGTCTTCATCAAGGTACATGGCATACTTGAAGGAAAAGTTCCTTCTTTCTACACAGCCGGTCTTCTAGATTATTCCAACAGAATGACCAGATGGAAGACATCTGCAAGAATAGATCTAGATATCCGACTATTTGCCCGCTTTGACAGATATCTTCTATTAGAAGAGTCTTCATCAAGGGACATAGCATACTTGAAGGAAAAGCTCCTTCTTTCTGCACAGCTGGTCTTCTAGATTATTCCAACAGAATGACCAGAGGGAAGACATCTGCAAGAATAGTTCTAGATATCCAACTATTTGCCCGCTTTGACAGAGATCTTCTATTAGAGGAGACTTCATCAAGGGACATAGCATACTTGAAGGAAAAGCTCCTTCTTTCTGCACAGCTGGTCTTCTAGATTATTCCAACAGAATGACCAGAAGAAGGAAATCTTCAAGAATAGATCTAGATATCCGACTATTTGCCTGCTTTGACAGAGATCTTCTATTAGAAGAGTCTTCATCAACATAGCATACTTAAAGGGAAAGTTCCTCCTTTCTGCACAGCTGGTCTTCTAGATTATTCCAACAGAATGACCAGAAGAAAGAAATCTTCAAGAATAGATCTAGATATCCGACTATTTGCCTGCTTTGACAGAGATCTTCTATTAGAAGAGTCTTCATCAAGGGACAAAGCATACTTTAAGGGAAAGTTCCTTCTTTCTGCACAGCCGGTCTTCTAGATTATTCCAACAGAATCATCTGCTGTTCCTCTGGTGGCCTTCTGGTATCCTTCTGGTGGCCTTCTGGTGGCCTTCTGGTGGCCCTCCGAACAGCTGTAGCCTCTCAAATTGAGAGCTCGTCCTCCAACCTCCGAACAGCTGTCGGCTCTCATCCTGAGAGCTGGTCCTCCTTCCTCCAAATAATTTTTGGCTCTCACCCTGAGAGCTGGTTCGTGCCCGTCGGCCGGCAATTCTATTATTGCCTAAAAAATTCCCCTTCTGTTAAGCATATATGAAAATATATTAAATCCGAGGTAGAGTGAATTAGATATATATGAATCACGTTAATGTGATATGACATATATATATATATATATATATATATATATATATATATACATATGTATATATATACATATGTATATTATATATATATATATATATATACATATGTATATATATATATATATATATATATATATATATATAGATTTATGCACACACACACACACACATAAATATATATATATATATATATATATATATATATATATATATATATATATATATATATGTGTGTGTGTGTGTGTGTGTGTGTGCGTATGTGTGTGTGTTTGTGTTGATATAAAAAAAGCTGTTCATTTTATATATATATATATATATATATATATATATATATATATATATATATATATATATATATATATATATATATATATATATATATATAAGATTTGCACACACATCACACACACACACACACACACACACATATATATATATATATATATATATATATATATATATATATATATATATATATATATATAAAATGAACGGCTTAGCCCTGTGGTGGGCTTGTGCCATACTTACTACGGTGACCATTCACTTGAGATGTAAATTAACAAATACGTATATGTTATGCATAAGCATAACCCTATATATATATATATACTGTATACACACACACACACACATATATATATATATATATATATATATATATATATATATATATATTTGTGTGTTGTGTGTGAAATTGTAATAGCTACAATGCCCTCTTAACTTCTCAAATTTTTTGCTCTTTTTTGGATACGCTTGTCACTACAAAGCCTTGAGCTCCATCTTCAAAGATTTTTTTGAAGAAATCATGATGTCCGGTAGCGGGAAACGAACCCGCGATACCATAATCACGACGAGGTCACCTTCCCCACCTGACCTCCAGAAAGATAAAAACTCTACTCCCTCTCTCACCTACATATACCTGTCGCTTTCACTTATATATATATTTAGTAGAGCTGGAATAGACCCATCCTCACCATCGTAATCGAGTGGGCATCGTTTTTATTGCTTTTTTTTTTTAGGCTGAAATATATAAGTAGAACCTACTGGTCATATGAAATGAGCAGAATGTCCAGTAGATTCTATATATATATATATATATATATATATATATATATATATATATATATATATATATATATATATATATATATTATCTTTTCATCCTGAGTCCTGACATATGAGATTTATTCTTCAAAAAATTATATATTTAGATATACAAACATTTCAATGAATAATAGAATGATTCATTCGGCATTTATTCAGAGCAATTGTTACTTTCACTAGTAAAATATTTATGCTTTGACTGCATAAAATGGAAACTTATAGGCATGATTCTATGCATAGTATAACCAATATATTGTTGCAAGAGCCTTAGAGGTTTCGAAAAACAGTATCTTAACCCTTATCTTTGAACAATCAGCAATTTGATACGATTTGCATATGCGATGGGGGACACATGAAGGTAGTGATTGTCGGGGGGGCGGGGGGGGTGGGGGCGGGGGGGGGGAAGAACTGAGATTTCGAAATGGGGACGTCTGGTCATCGTATGTATGCCGAGAGATAGAGAGGGAGGGAGGGAGGGAGGGAACTGGTGCACACAAAAGGACAGTCTCTTCATCACGTTATTCAAAGATACCGTAATATTCTCTCATCCAACTGATTCTGAAATAAGACTACAATACTTATTTTTAATGTGAAATACAAGTTAAATAGGGATGTTTAACGTAAAATAAGGTTAAAATAATTATGCTTAAGGTGAAATACAAGGTCAAAAGGGATGTTTAAGGTGATATAAGGTTAAAGTAGGTATGTTTAGGGTGAAATTCAAGTTAAGTAGAGATGTTTAAAGTGAAATACAAGTTAAATTGAGATGTTTAAACTGAAATACAAGGTAAGTAGGAGTGTTTAAGGCAAAATAAAAGTTAATTAGGGATGTTTATGGTGAAATACAAGTTAAATTGAGATGTTTAAGGTGAAATGCAGTTAAATTGGGATGTTTAAGCTGAAATGCAAGTTAAGCAGGGGTGTTTAACGTGAAATACAAGTTAATTGGGGATGTTTATGGTGAAATAAAAGTTAATTGGAGATGTTTATGGTGAAATACAAGTTAAATAGGGATTTTTAAGGTAAAATAAGATTAAAATAGCTATGTTTAATGTGAGATACAGGTAAAGTAGAGACGTTTAATGTGAAATACAAGTTAAATAGAGACGTTTATGGTGATAAACAAGTTAAATAGAGATGTTTAAGGTGAAATACAAGTAAAGTAGGGACGTTTAAGGTGAAATACAATTTAAGTAGCGGTACTTAACTTGTAGGGGTACTTAAGTGAAAGACAAGTTAAATTGGGATGTTTAAAGTGAATTACAAGTTAAATTAAGATTTGTATGGTGAAATACGTGTTAAATTGGATGGTTAAACTGAAATATACGTTAAATAGGGGTACTTAAGGTGAAATACAAGTTAAATGGGAATGTTTAAGGTGAAATAAGGTTGAACTATTTATGTTTAAGGTGAAATAAAAGTTAATTAGGGATGTTTAAGGTGAAATACAAGTTAAGTAGAGATGTTTAAGATGAAATACCAGTTAAATAGGGATGTTTAAGGTGAAATACCAGTTAAGTAGAGATGTTTAAGATGAAATATCAGTTAAGTAGAGATGTTTAAGGTGAAATGCCAGTTAAGTAGATTGTTTTTTAACCGTTTTTAAGTGAAATACCAGTTTAAGTAGGATGTTTTAAGGTGAAATACCAGTTAAGTAGGGATGTTTAAGGTGAAATACCAGTTAAGTAGGGATGTTTAAGGTGAAATACCAGTTAAGTAGGGATGTTTAAGGTGAAATACCAGTTAAGTAGTAGATTTGTTTTAAGGGTGAAATAGCCCAGTTAAGTAAGTGGATGTTTAAGGTGCATACCAGTTAACGTATGGGAATAGTTTAAGGTGAAATACCGAGTTAAGTAGGGATGTTTTTAAAGGTGAAAAATACCAGTTAAGTACCGAGATGTTTAAGGGAATATACCAGGGTTAAATAGGGATTGTTTAAAGGTGACAAATACCATTAATTAGGTAGGGATGTTTTAAGGTGAAATACCAGTTAAGTAGTGGATGTTTAAGGTGAAATACCAAGTTAAGTAAAGGGATGGTTTTAAAAGGTGAAATACCAGTTAAGTAGGGATGTTTAAGGTGAAATACCAGTTAAGTAGTGATGTTTAAGGTGAAATACCAGTTAAGTAGGGATGTTTAAAGTGAAATATCAGTTAAGTAGGGATGTTTAAGGTGAAATACAAGTTAAATAAGAGATGTTTAAGGTGAAATACAAGTTAAGTAGGGGTACTCAAGTTAAATTGGGATGTTTACAGTGAATTAAAAGTTAAATTACGGTTTTTATGGTGAAATACATGTTAAATTGGATGTTTAAACTGAAATATACATTAAGTAGGAGTACTTAAGGTGAAAGGCAAGTTAAATTGCGATATTTTATAATGAAATACAAGTTTAATTGGATGTTTAAACTGAAATACAAGTTAAGTAGGGATGTGTAAGGTGAAATACAAGTTAAATTAGGATGGATAAGGTGAAATCGGCTTAAAATAAGTACTATGTTTAAGGTGATATAAGAGTCAAATTGGGATGCTTAAGATGAAATATGGATATTTAAAATTAAATGCAAGTTAAATTGGGATGTCTAATGTGAAATACAAGTGAAACTGGGATGTTTAAGGTGAAATAGAGATGCTTCAGTTGTTGGAAAGCTGCGGATGCGCAAAGGAGCAACGACCCACATGCCCTTCTTGCACTCACAAAGTGCTCGCTCATCAAAGTGTCAGATTTATATGTAAATAGCTCAATTAAGTGTCTCTATATTTGTTTTTAATCTATTTCGTAAGTGAAGTAAAGTGAGATTTAGATAACCACTCATTCATTTTCATGAGTATTTACATACGAATGTGACACTTTTGTAAGTAGAATCTTATGAGTGTCAGAAAAACACTTGGTGCATGGTGAGGTCAAGATTTCCCGCCTGAAATTCTTAACCAGGGCTGCCACTCCTGGGTTGTTAAACCCAGATCTGGTTTTTTTATTCGGAAATTGAGTTTTTTTAAATTACACTGAAATAAGTTATTTTTGAAAACTTGTACCTATGGTCCGCAAGTACATAACATCAGCAAAGATGTTGCAAAGACAAAACTCGATGATTTGTACTTAGGTGGCAGAACAATGGCTTTATTAAGAAAAGAGCCACTTGGTGTGCAAGTAGAGAAAACTATCAAAACAGATTGTCTAAATTTTCTTGCTAAATTATCAAAACAAATTTAGCAAAGGTTCCCCCTTCATGAAGATGGTGTTATTGCCAATTCAAGCATCTTGGATCCAGCTTTGGCTCTTTATACTGCAGTCACCAACAGCTCTTGTCAAATTAGCAATTAGTTTTCCATAAATTATCCCTGAAAAGGAATTGAATGACTTAGACGACGAATGGAGATCATTACGAAATTCAAAAGATATAACTCCAATTTATGATTCAATTCCAGAATTCTGGTACAAATTAAGAAATATAAGAGATGGCTTTGATATTCCCAAATTTGAAAAGCTTTCCTGTTTTATGACAAATCTAACAATACTACCACATTCTTCTGCCTCAGTAGAACAAGTTTTCTCTCAAGTTAATTTAGTCAAATAAAAAAATACAAAACTCTCTCAAGCACTATTCAGTGAGAGACAAGCTGCTTGCTAAACAGGCAATAACCAGAGGTGGTCTTAGTAGTGATACTTGGGAACCTACATCAGAACTCGTAAAGATGTAATGGATGGTGTTTGATATAAAAGGTATCAAAAACGTCTGAAAGATCTGCAAGATTCAAATAAAGTGACCCTACAAGAAGTTTCTGAATTTGAGGGCGATCCGGATCTAGAAACACAAGTGTAAGCCTTTTCCATCCATCACCTTAGTTACTTGAAGCCTAAGGTTCTGATTATTTATATCCCCACACCACACACACACACACACACACACACACACATACACACACACACACACACACACACACACACACATATATATATAATATATATATATATATACATATAATATATATAAATATATATATATATATATAATATATATATATGTGTGTATATATATATTGTACATATAGCGCTGGGTTTTTTGTATAGGAATCTGGGGTTTTTTTTTCACCTGAATCTGGGGTTTTCTGAAAAGTACGAGTGGTAGCCCTGGTCTTAACCATGTAAGTGAAGAGATATTACGAAAATACTTAAGTCATCATTTCAATAATAACTCTGTGAATGGCATTGTTTTCTCTCCTGAATCGGAATGTCAGTCAGGGTTTTCATTCGCGACCGCCAGTGAGTTCGGCTAAGGTCTACGGACGGTAGCGATGGACAAAACTCATCCTTTTTGGTAGCCGATTACTTTCACAGGAAACTGGTACATTATTACTACAGTATAATCAAGTCCAGAGCAGCGTTGCCAGATATGGGGATTTTGGGTGTCTGATGGGGATATTCTGTACATATTTGGAGATTTTTTACTAGAAAATATCGTAAAAAAGGGAAAAAAGTATATAGATGCATGCAAAAGGACGGAATATCATTACAAATATCACAGTATACTGTAAAATATTCCTACACAACATATTTGCGCAACAAGATTCACGCGAGAACAAACTTTTACTATTTTGAAACATGATCAATACAGGTAATACGATTTCATTGTTCTCTACAACGTCCGTCCAATACCCGCGGCAGAGACAGAGTTACACGAAAGTTGCGCTTGTTTTTAAACGTGTCATAGTGATTTTTATTTAGATTTCGTTCGGCTTTCACTGCGGTGTGTGGATTTCCTCCAATGTTTGATAAACTGTGCATATCATATATGTGTGTGTGTCGGTGCATGTGCTAATGTGTGAATATATATGACACCGTGGTGACCAAACGTCCATATCGACGTATCCGCCATGCCTGTGATATATTGTGCATACAGCATGTAATGTCCCATAATTTAGTTTTTAAAATCTGGTCACCCTGTATGCCAGGCATGCATATATTCTAAATATTATAGGCTCTTATTATCTATAATTTCAGCAGTGGTGTTGAAGTAAGCACATATATAGCCATGGATGATCCGAAGACTCCCCCTAGAGCTTCAAAGAAAATGAAGTATACACAAAAGTATTCACAGAGCTCAAAAGTATTCACAGAGCTGGGAATGTCTTCCTTTATTCAATGGTTGGCTTAAGCCTAGTAAAAAAAAGTAAAAAGAGAGCATATTGTAATGCTTGTGATTGTGAACTAAATGCAAAAAAATCTGAATTAGAAAATCATGCAGGTTATTCAAAGCACAAGAAAAATGTCTCGGGTGTTTCTAAACAGCCTACTCTTCTGTCAATGCCTTCCATTAGTGGACTGGACATGTGTCTAAAGATAGAGATGTTAAAGAAGGAGAAATTAAGGTAAGTCCATTTGTTGTTGAGCATAATTTACCCATGAATATTATGACACCTTCCAGGATTAATTAGATCTGTGTGTAAAGACTCGGAAATTGCTAAATAGGGATATTTTATCATGATTTTTGGGGATTTTTAGGCTTAACCCATCTGGCAACACTGGTCCAGAGGTCCTTGGTATTAATTTATACAATTATGGTTTATTTCTTTCTCTCTCTCTAAGCCAAGAATCCTTGAAAATTATAACAAATGAGGACTGGCATTGGCAATAAGTTCAAGTTTAAACCTATGTGTATTGTGGTTGTTATTCCATTATGAACACAAGTAAATATCGATAATCCATTTATACGAATAATGAATTAAGAACAAAAAAATTCCCCAAGTCTGTATCCTAAAATAAAACAGATGAATATTCTTATTCTTTATTTTTCATGAAGATACGAAAAGCTAGCTGATAAGAAAATGAAAGAAAAAAAACTTCTCTTTGAATGAAAAATAAACGTCTTAACTCGGTGTAAGACTCCTCTAACGGATATTAACAAAGAAAGGAATTTATCTCGTTAAAAAAAAATAAAAAACTGTAATCGAATACATGGAAATACCGATGTAATCGATTACGCCCACTAGTAAAGAACGGCGCTCCGTCACAACCAATAAATTTGGGCACCCTAGCAAAAGGAGGCTTGCTTCTTAAGGCACCAGACAACAGTCGCTGTCTCACCCTCAGTAGGAGAATAATCCATTTCCTCATTAGAGAGTGAGATGCCTACTATAAGCTAGATTAATTCCAGCCAACGAATCAGAAAAATTTCTCAATTACAATTAGAAATTCATTTCCCGATATAACGTGGTTCGTATCCCACAATAAGCTGTAGGTTGTTAGTTAACCAGTTGGTTCCTAGCCACGTGAAAATGTCTGATCCTTCGGGCCAGCCCTCGGAGAGCTGTTAATCTGCTCGGTGGTTTGGTTCAACTAAGGTGTATTTATTCTATTATTCCATCAAATAAGGTATCATCGTCCTCCACCAAACCTCTTAATTCTCTCCATATCTTCACGTTATTTCGCCATCTGATTCTCTCTCTCTCTCTATCTCCCTCTCGATCTTGTTCCTCTAACACGTCCCTCCCACGCTTTTATCCTACTGTCAACTTCAGCCTCACATCCTGTTGTTGTACCTTATATATTGCATCCCCATTTACTGTTGTATTATTGCATCCTCCATCTTAATTGAATCCCCCATCTTTTATTGCATCCCCCATCTTTTATTGCATTACCCATTGTCTTCTTTGCATACCCCTCCTCTATTGCATCCCCATCTTCCATTACATTCCAGTTTTCTATTATACCCCATCTTCTATTGCATTGCCCATCTTCTATTACATTGTCCATCTTCTATTGCATCCCCATCTTCTATTCCCTTGGAAAATCATTTGGACATAAAAATATTGGTCTTAATTTCTATAATTTTCTAATTGGGCCCCGCGAACGTAAAATGAAGATAACTACAGTTCACAAGTTCATACTTACCAAAGTCGTATGCAGTTGCAGAGAACGTGACTAAGAGAAGGATAACGATGACTTCCTTTAAGAGAACCTCCATATCATTCATCAGATACCTCAAAAATGGCCCCAGCTCTTTCTCCTTTACATCATCATTCTTAGTTCCAATAATTCCCGCAGTGGGATAAATCCACAAAGTCAGTCATGTGTCCAATGAAAATTGTGACCTTAAGTTTAGTCCCGTTCCAACACTTTTTCAGTTTTTTTTTTTTTTTTCCTTACATTGTTTATCCAATACTGACAGTCTCCCAAAACACTTTCGCTTCTTTACCTCCTTTCCAATTGGAACAGCGCTCGATCGTCACTTGTTTGAATCCTTTGTCTTACTTCTTTCCAGAGAGAAACTAAGGAAAGTCTGTTGTGAAGTTGGTTCGAAGGAAGTTATTTGATATATGTTCTTTTTGTATGTCTCAATTGTTCGTCAACTAGGGTTAACCTAATATTGAATAACTAGAAGTAATGTATACGTTTAATATATTAATGTGGCAGCTATCTTAATAATAATAATTACAAAAATAACGATTACTGATGTTTCTAAAACTCCCTGATTCAGAAATAATTTGAGCATAATTCCATCCGAACCCTTGGGATTTACAGGACACTCTGCGATCCTACGAGGTATATTCACGCAAAGCCCTTCCTCGAAGGACGTTGATTCCTGTTTATTTGTGCAGTATTCCCTTCTGAGATCAAACAGGATAGCGGCGGAAGCTCCAGATAGCTTGGGACTGACAACGTAGCTGCCAGTCGTATGATAGTCCTGTCATTCATTTGCATTAGCTAAGATTCTGTCACGCATTAGTGAATATGTCCTCTTAAGTTTGTACTTATATTTCAGTATGGTGCCAATAAAAGAGTATTGTTGCTAATGTCAAGCAGTTCGTTATAAGTGAAAATACAAAGCGTGAAAAAAAATTCTTTGCCCAACATGAAAAGCATTCATGGCGGAGAATGTCACTCAGTTTCTCTCTTTGGTGGAAGAAAGGCAAACTTGTACCTACATACATACATACATACACACAAATGTAAAAACAAACAGATGAAAATAAATTACTCTGGGTGTGCTAGTGAGTCAGGAGATGAAAGGTTTAATTAACCAAAATAAAGTAATGATAGTACTACCTACTCGGACATCTGGGAACTGATGCAATAACTGGTGCTGTGGACATCGGAGAATTAAAAGCAGTTGATTGATATATGCATTTAATCCTGAAAAATAGCACATATAGTCGTGGGTAAGGGAAGGTGCAGATCAAAGTAAGCTAAGACAAAGGCAGTAAGATCTCTGCGAAAGGTTTGGAATAGCATATAGGGTGACTCCGACAGCAAAAAGGAATTGCAAGCTCTTCAATTAAAACTGCATTGTACACGTGAGGTAAATATTCCCCCAAAAGAATGAGACGTAAACTAGGGACAATTCTGTACAAATGGTAGCATTTGTCAGAAAATGGATAAGATGATAAATAAATCAATCAAAAATGTCTCGAAACACTCTGATCACGTTGAGAACTTGAGAGAATGGAGGCCGTTAAATCTATAAAATTCAATCATTCATAAATCAGCGGAGGAAGAAAAACCAGAAAACCGAGTCATTTTGAAGAGAAAGCATTCATTCTGAAAAAATTTTGAGTGCTTGTGTGTGTATATAATAGGTAAAGATAGGTGCAACACACGTAAAGGTGTTCGATGAGCCGTTGATGAACACTTTGTACGTAGATATAAAACGGCTGAAATTACGGAAGAATATATATATATATATGTGTGTGTGTGTGTATATATATATATATATATATATATATATATATATATAATTTTAAAAATTCATCCAAATACCAGCCATTTTATGTTCATGTAGTACTACAGAGGTCCATCAACGGTTCGCAGAACACCTTTACACAAGTTTGAAACTAACCCAGTAATGCGCGGAGAGAGAATCAGCATTTTCACAAATATATGATCAAATATATATACTTAAGAAAATAATCACGATTATGTCCCATATACACAAAAAACTATATGCATTTTGTGCATTGTTTACAAGTCACTTCTCTAGTACGAAATTAATCAGAACTATCATTTCGGCGAATAAACTTTCTCATTCCAGAAGTAAACAAAGACGAAAGATTCGTATGGGCTTCTTTTCTCATTTTTCATCTCCCCTATATAATGCCACTCCTGCATTTTCAATAAGTTCGTTCATTTGCTCTAAAATGACGTATAAACTGTTGACTAACTTTGTTCGCTGGCTTAAGACTTTCGATAGGAAGATTCGAGTCATTGAAATAGAAGCACTTTCCTCTAGAAATATGATACGTTCGAGTTAAAACGTTTGATCCAGAGAGGCGAATGATATATTATTACAATGAACGTTGAGCGTGAAAACGTAACAGTCAATTACACCCCGATCGAGCACCAAAAGTTTGATGTTAATCGGGCGAGTGCCTTCCATTGACTGGCACAGAGGCATCGCGTCTCTAGGCTTGAGTGACTGAATTCTCTCTCTCTCTCTCTCTCTCTCTCTCTCTCTCTCTCTCTCCTCTGATCAAGTCAGCTTTCCTGTCAACTCTTTATCTCTATCTATTTGTCGCTTTCCTATCGTCATCTCTTTCTTCCCTGTCATTACTATATATCGTGAGATTCCTGTCTCATTTCAGCCAGCCTGTCTACTTGTCTATCTCTCTGCCTCTAGTAATTCATTATTCCTCTGCCTCTCTCTCACTATCAACTTTGGTATGTTTCTTTTACTCTCGTTTCAATTGTATCTGTGTAAGTGAGGTTTTCATTCCATTAAAAAATCAGATGCAGTAGTTAAATGGCTTTCACTTCCTTTGTTTTGCCTGAAGAAGAAAACACAACTAATTAACTCTCCTTGCTTCAGCCTTCTTGAGAAAACAGGTTATTTAATTTTATAGTCATTAACACCCTTATTATTTTCTTCTTATTTTAATGGCCTACAACGGAAATAAAGAAGAATGGGCATTGTAAAATGAGGCAGTGGTTCCAAAAAAACAAGGAATTCACTGCCAAGCTACTCAATAACAAAAATACAAAGATAACCAACAACTGTACCGTAGCACAATTAGTGTGCTGTTGAAAATTAACCATCATTAAAGATATATCGTGTTATTTTTCAATTTTCGATAAGTGATGTGCCTGATGAACTCATATTGGTCAGCTCGTCCAGCCTATGTGTTGTTACCCTCGTACCGGTGGGAGATTTTCTTCGCATTAATCAATCAAGCTCAAACTCAAACCAAAGAGTGTAAAAGCACAAGCTTTCGAGAACAAAATAATAAGTTAAAAATATACTATAAGAATCTAAGCTGCGCATGCGCAATGACTGTGGCGGCCATGTTGCGTTTAATGTTAATCGAACATACGTATATAGCTAGGCAGCGGGGAAAGCGGTGATTATATATCATCCTACTAAACATCCAAGCCAACCTTTTCGTCACTTTTTCCCTAAGAAAATTTCGCACGTTTAATTTTTTTTTTTTAAAGTAGTTTAAAGTATTTTTATGCTGAAGTTATAAGCAAATTAACTACGTTTATAGAAATGTAACCAGAGTAGAGCCTTAATAACGTGTAAAAGAGTGAAACCCATAAGCAACAAATGAAATGAATGCAAATGAAATTAAAATACCTCTCAGGAATTAACCTTTTATAAGGGATAACAATGAAAGGGTTAGCGTAAACAAAAGTTATGATTAACAGGTTCTGATGAAATTTAATTCTTTATCAATGGCATCTTAACAAACTTTTATTCCAATAAAGACATACCTTGTTCGTATGATATGCCTTTTGATGGTTTTGATGGTATGAATGTATAAAAGAAATCAACCTGTGATTTATTATCTTTCTTCTACCTTACAACGGCTGGATCTAAGTACCATAGTCTGAGTCTCACATATCCTTCAAATGTTGTTAATGAAATAAAGAAAAAAAACTTGTTCTGACGTTTCAAAGCAGTTACTAGGTAATATTATTCGTTAACATTTTTCGATGGAATTAAAGCTCCAGCCTGCTATGGTATATTGGCACGTCTTTCTACAAACAGTCCGGTACTAATGTAAGTTAACCTGTTTGTCATTGGTTTAGCTATAGCTTAGGATTTGTGGATCAAACTAGTTGGCTGTAGGAAGTCAATCATTTAATGTTGTCAGAGTTTTTATTAGCAATTTAAGACCACCAATATAATCTCTCATTCATTTTCTAAGGATTAAACGAATGATCTGTATCTGTACCTTGCAAAGCTACGCTAATTTCTTAAACCAGCTAAGGTTGCCAATATTTATAGACGTTCGTTTAGAAGGATTCATATATTTGTTTGGGATGCAGGCTTATTCGGACCTTGGCTGATTCGGACCAGTAATAATCAAAACTGCATAAATGCGCAAGTCCTTCAACAATGGTTCCACAAAAAAGTCAAAGCAATGGCACATTTGCATAAATATACAGTTCAAACAGTCCAACAAAACACAAAAATTGCTGTACGTTGCTATAAATACATAACAATTCCTTAAACACAACACCTCCCTCCAATAAAACCTGTAACAAAGCCATAAACACACACATACTAATACATAGTTCTGTATTATAGTTTAATCACCTTGAATTATAGTTTAATCACCTTGAGGCATAAGGAGAGATGGAACTGCATCATCCTTTAATGTTCGTTGTCGCTTAGTTGTATCAATTCCAAGGAGTCTGGATTTCATGACATCTTTGTAGTCAGTATCAGCAAAATGCACAGAGCATACCGCTGCATTATCAGCGTTTATGCTATCAGTGCGACAACAGCAATGAATCCATCATTGTCTAAGTTCCTTTGCCCTTGGAAAACGAAAGAATCGTACGTCTGATCCTGATGTTTTTCTTCTTGTATTATAGCACCCATATACTGAAGAGTTGTTTGGCATATCTGCAGAATTGAAGTATGCTTAGTGGAAAAAAGATTACAATGAAACGGAGTACACACGAGGGTGACTTGAGTCAGACTGGTGAACAAGACTGTACAAGTCACTGCATCAAGTCAGAGCATATGTAGGGGCTCAGCTCGCGTCATCACTCATTCCCGCTGCGAGCTCTACCTGCGCGCCGGCTGACCTGTCTAAGTGGGTCCTGATTCGGACCATTTGCTAGGCTGATTCGGACCCATACTAGTAATTTTATATTATAGCAAAGGATATTTCTATATACGCATTCCGTATCGTTCGTCCCCGCGAATACGAAAGCCACCAGGAATTGGGGCGTCAAATGTATTTCGCCGTGTTTAGCCTAGTACGAGCCCCTGGGAGTTAATTAGTCCGAATAAATATTACTTCAAATTCTTGTTCAGGAGGTAAAACTGCATAGTAAAATCGGCCAATCTTATGAAGGTCCGAATAAGCCTGGATAAAGGTCCGAATGATCCAGTACATGGTCCGAATAAGCCTGTTCCCATTTGTTTGTTTGGTGTTTTTACCGTGCATGGAACCAATAGTTATTCAGCAACGGGACCAACGGCTTTACGTGACTTCCGAACCACGTCGAGAGTGAACGTCTATCACCAGAAATACACATCTCTCACTCCTCAATGGAATGGCCGAGAATCGAACTCGCGACCACCGAGTTGGGACGCCAACACCATACCAACCACGCCACTGAGGCGCTTTATTCACCCTTACCCAATAATGATAAACTTGTTAGTTACTGATTCTCTGTAATCATATATACATCCCTCTGAAAATGTCGTTTTTATTCTTATCTTTATCTATAATGAAGCTTTGCTTTGCGGGAAGAATACACAGAAACTAGGTTTACAGAACGACATTTTTTTTAAGTTACCGTAACTTTAGTAGAAGCAATTTTCTATGACATGCAAAGTGACACGTTTTCTCAAACAATTATCAAAGAATTCAAATACCTTGTCAGGTTGATAATTATCAATTTAATTATTTTCATTATGCTTTGCTTTCAGTTAGCATATTAAAGCAGCAAATTTACCATTTGCCAGCAATGGTCTGTTTTGTTTTTGTGTATGATATACACACAAACATTCACATTTTTTTCGGCTGGAATATACGATATTTTTCTAAAAATGACATAAAAGATGTAAAACCAAATTTTGAAATCACTGAAAAATTGTAAGTCATTGAATTTTAATAAGGAAGTAAGTCATAAATACGTATTATTTTTCAAGTTATATTTGAGTTTACTTCTCTGATACATGACGAAAAGGTATTAATGTGATTTTCACCACGGCTTGAAACCAGTTATCACTTATATTTAGCCTATATTCGTATAATAAACAATTTGGAGGGTACGAGTACTCTTATCTTTGTTAGTATCATCGATATGGCTCTTGTTTTTTCTATATATCAATGATCTTTAGAAATATGTAGAGATAATCCCAATAAAGTTGAAACATTCAAAAGACCAATGAATTGGACAGGTTGGGAACTTTGGATGACTATCATGTACGTGTAATCTACGTGTGTGATCAATTTCTAAATAGATATACATGGCCTGACAAGGATTTCTCGTTACGAAACTTTGTCTTCATGAGCTATATTTGAATCAGAACCTAGCATAATTTAATTAGTAAGTAAAACTGGAGCGACGAGTACTTCGGAAATGACTATTAATTTACTTGTGAATCTTGGAGATGGCATACCAATGACATCTTCCAAAGTGTAGTCTACACGAATGTAGGCTAAGTATGATTGATGTGCTTGTTGTACGTTCAATTAACTAACCAATAAATTTATTTAAAATGACATTCTACAAAGAAAACAAAAATGCTATAACGAGAGATTACATTAATAATCTGTCATATCTGAGCCAATAAATTAGTATATTTAGAATTTCTATTAGGTAACAAATTTTATTTTTAATTGTTTACTTTCATTTTAAAAGTCTTGAAGTTTATAATGAGAAAATAAATAACAGTCGTTCCGTCCAGTTGCATTCGATTCATTCGAAAACGAAAATAAGCTGAAATATTCTTAATAAGTCAGACATTTCAGTTCTATTAATGGACACGGACCATACGAAATCTAACAGATATCGTTTATTAACAATACCTATTAAATAACAATTTATTAAAAAAAATTGTAATTAGAGAACGTACATCTTTGCATGTTGTAGAAAATAGGGCTTGAATTTCAAGGGCACGCTAAAGAAAATGTATTGCTTCTAACAATTCTTGGATATTTTCTTCGGATGTTTTTTCTTTTTATTTTCTAGATTTAATTGAAAATGGAAATGTTTTCATGGTGAAATAAGTATTACGCAGATACAGTAAATGCCATGTTTAGTTTTCCTGTGTAAAGATGGAAGATGACTCTGTACACAAGTATACAGTTGTTTTCACAAGAGTACGTGATTACTTTGCTACTATCTCTTTTTTGCTTCTTCACTTTGGATGGTACACACAACTCTTGATCATCGAATCGGCGTTTTCATGGAGAAAAAAAATAAGAAACTATATTCTACTGCAAGGTATGATTCCATCCCAATTCAGAACAGTTCAGTTTTTGCCTGAGTTTTTTGACATAGGAGAGTTTTATCGTTTCTTGAAATATGTCAACCTACAGGATGAATCAACATGGTCTGAAAAGTAATGACATTTTATTAATTTTTATAGTTGCCTTTCTTATTTCCTGGGTGATTACATGTAATGAATGACTTCCACTGGATTGGAATTAAGCCTATCGGTTCCTGGTTTCTAAGCGCTCACTCCGTAAACACAGTTGCGGGCACACTACACTGTTTATGAGGTGCAAAGCTTTATTCCCTTAATTGTTTACTTTACTTTTACCCCAACTCCCTCTCATTTCATCTTCTTTATAACTGAGGCAGAGCCGTGCTACTTAGCTTTGACATCCATCGCTTTCTAGGTTAAGAACATTCTTAATTTTGAGGGCTATCATTATATAGGTATTCTCCCAGTTTTCTGTTAGGGGATATCAGTGTCCCTAAATTTATATCCTGATCTGATTTTTGTAGCAATTTACACATAAATAAATGTGAAGTGGTGTCCTCCACTCTACATATTTCACAGACCTAGTGCTTACATTTGCCCCGGAAGTTAGCCTTTAAGTTTAGCATATTCAGTCTGGCTTCCATAATGATACACG
>NC_087211.1:51667440-51672528 GCF_015104395.2 Macrobrachium nipponense | reverse complement strand
GGCTGTGGGGTTATGTTGTATGACGGATTCGTGTTGCGTTCAGGTTCAGAATAACATTTATTTAGATTGTATATTGTATATGCGATGAAATAAATAAATAGAATGTTATATTTGGGGCACATTACAAAACCTGAATATGAATGAAAAATATTTTTGGATAAAACCAAATTCTTTGGCAATACATTTTCCTAATATTGAGTTAATATTGTTTTAGTTAAAGGCTTTTTGTGTACTTAATGTCAAAGAAGCATCATTTGACTTCCATGGTTGTATATGAATTTTTATTGCGAATATTATATTCAAAATCAATATAACAATGTTTATCTTTGAATGAACAATTAATTTTATAGTGAGTTTTTTTAAAATTAAATTTTGCTAATTTCGATACGCATGTATACTCTTTTTGAAAAATTTATATAAAAAAAGTAAAGATTTGAATCATCACAATAAAAGAAGATTTTCGATAATTCTGCTATAGTATTGCCGTCTCTGAAAAATATGTTGTTTAATTAACTTTCCTATAGTTTGTCTATGAAGATGGCGATTTGAATTTGCCGTCACCTTTGTGAATCGAAAATTTATGACGTTGACGTTGACAACGATGTCTCTTAAACAAAGGAATGATATCTTCAGCAAAAAGGTTAATAATGTCGTATATACCTTCAATTGAATTATTAGTAGATGATAATAATATTGCATAGGGTATGATTAATTACATTGTATCTAAGTTTATTCCCATGCCTTTAGTTATATTCCTAAATATTTTTTCATTTTTTCATTTTCTGATACATAACTGTCAATAGCATCAATACCGATATATCCCCCATTTTGCCATAGATCTTGTCTTTTTTTAATTAAAGGAAAGATTAATAAAATAATATAAGTGTGGTATATATATATTATATATATATAAATAAAAATATAATATAATATATTATATGTATTTATTAATTAATTAATTAATTCCATGTTTGTATGTTACCTGCCATTATATAAATGCGGGCGGGGATTTCTTATAGGGGTGCCTTACTGTTCTAACCAGGGCCAGTCAGCGGTGGTGTCTCACATCTTCACCTTCATTGTATTGTGAATCTACAACAGACGACTCTAAATCATCATGTTGATACTAAAAATAGTGAAGGAAAGTTTGTAAAGATTGCAAATTGGACAAGGTAGTAGGAAAATTAAAACATTATCATGTGCAGGAATCATGTGACCAAGTGCGAAAGCGAACGAGGCGAAGAATATAATGAATTGTGCCAAAGGCTAGATGAACTCGACAACGATGAATACTTCGAAACAATAGAGGGTCTCGAATTTCGTATAAAAAAATTCGTGTATTGAACGAAAAAATATGTGATTACTTGAAAGCGGATGATTCACGTACTGAGGGAGCATGCGAAGGTTTAATGAAGAATATAATGAAGCTGTTAAGAGGGTAAAGGAGTATTTAATGAGTTTAAACAAAGACAATGGAACAAATTAACATTAGTCAGTTCCGGAATGGGATAGGATATGTCTTAGTATTGATGGTAATGAAGACCTGTGAAGCATTTGAAAAAAAATAAGTGTACATATACCTGAAAGGTCGCGTGAAAAATTCGAGGAAATTAGAAAAAAAAATATATGATCTTTATGAAGAATACGATGACGACTGTTATCAATTTGTTATGAAAGGAGGACAGCGCAGTAAATAAAAAACGAGCAGTAATCTGCGTTTTCTTTTCCTATTATTAATATTAAGGATATATTTTTATTTATATTATTAGTTTTAAAACCTAATTCTTTACCTTTCAAATAATAATAATGGAATAGTATTCTTATCCGCCGAAAACCATACCAATTTTAAGTTAAAAGGATAACGCATTTAGCTTAAAATTAACATTATTAAGTTAAACGCTCAAAGATTTTACGTTTAAACTAAATCGTCATTTTAGTCGCCCGTTAGACCTAAAACGTCATTTCCTTATTATTAGTTACATATATATATATATATATATATATATATATATATATATATATATATATATATATATATATATATATATATATATATATATATGATATATATATATATATATATATATTGTGTGTATAGAGAGAGAGAGAGAGGACGAGGCGGGGAGGAGGGAGACGAGAGTGGGGAGAGAGAGAAGACGAGAGAAGAGAGGGGAGAGGCGAGAGAGAGAGAAGGAAGGAGGGAGAGAGGAGGAGAGAGATTAAAGGGAAGGGTCCATATTGAACAGAGAGTTCCAATTACATTTGCGAAGTTGCGTAAAAATCCCACGATTAAAAAAATCACAGATGAATATCAAGTTTTAAATCAGGAAAAAAGGACCATTCTCCGATACAAGAAAATTGTACTGGAACTTTACTCTTCTTGAAAAGCGAAAAAGGAAAAGAACAAATAGTTAATTACTCCGTGACCTTAAATTTATAGAGAACAGATAAGAATTGGAAGCAAGTTCAACTGAAGAGATGAAAATGTGGCTAATGGTTTAGAAGTAAGGGATATTGTAGCTTATATCTATTTTTTTTCCGAATATCGATAACATGGATCACATTTTGTGATGCTAATAAAAGAAGATGATCTTTTGATATATTTTATAATACTGGTTAAGGCAATATATTCAAGTAAAGTGATAATAGAAAAGTTAGTCTAAATAGTATATGTTTGGCTGTAACATTCTGCTAAACGATGTGCAAGTGAAGTATTAGAAACCCATTTATTTATGAAATTAGACATTATACGGGCCTAAAATTTTAGTGATTTCTGCACAGCATTATTTTTTTTCATTAAAAATCCTGATCACTTTATCAGAATATATTTACTCTGCTGAATTAACTTTTAAAAGGTCTGCGTAACATCCATTACTGATGTATGAACGCCGTCTGGTTTTTGGCTTATACTACCAAGCTTTCAGTCTGAGTGCAAGAAGGACCTGTTGCTACTCTTTCATTTTCCTTGTTTTTTTTTTTTTTTTTTTTTTTTTTTTTTTTTATTTTTTTTTTTTTTTAAGGGTTTCATCCCTTATTGGGCCGATAAAGGGTTAAGTAGGTGTTGGTTTTGTCTAGCGTGTCTCCTGGCCTACGAATTTTCCATCGGAAGCTATTCATCCGGTAAGAAATAATGACGATATGAGGATATGATGGTATTCATCATGTAAGAATAATGACGATATGAGGATATGATGGGTTCATGTAACAAGTTAATATTTTTTCTATAGGTTGGAAGAAATTTATTTAGTGTGTATGGTGGGATATGAGACTACGTTTCTTAATCCATTCATTCATCGTTCTATTTCACCACTTGTGAAGAAATTGGGGGGAATTAAATAAAGGGGTGGATGAATTATATACTACATATGTATGTATGTATATGTATATATATATATATGTATATTATCTATAAATATTTATATTATATATAATATATATATTATATATATATATAATATATATATAATATATTAATATATATATATATATATAAATATATATATAATTATATATATATATATATATATATATATATATATATATATATATATATAAATAAATTTATATATATATAAAATAAATATATATTATATATATATATATATATATATATAATATATATATATATATATATATATATTATATATATATATGTGTACATAATTCACATATAGTTTACTAGAGAGAGAGAGAGGAGAGAGAGAGAGAGAGAGAGAGAGAGAGAGAGAGAGGAGTGGAGAGAGAGAGAGAGAGGGAAGAGAGAGAGAGAGAAAGGAGAGGAGAAAACACTGATAGCAACCATTACTTAACATGACACTAGCTTCAAACGTTATATTCATTTTTATTTCTGCGCTTTCGTATACGTTATTTCAGGCGTTAATGTGAAAATAGATATATTTTCATTTACTTTATTGACTCAACTTTCGTCCATTCGATACGGAATGGGTTTTAACAAGGAGAAAGTTATGTGAAAATGTTCTCATTGCTCTCAAACAATTAATTTTCTTTTTTTATTTGTGAATAGAAATGATACATTTGTGGTGAGAAAGTTATGTGAAAATGTTCTCATTTCTCTCTAACAATTCATTTTCATTTTCTTTCGTGAATAGAAATGGTATGAATGCGGTTTAGGTTCCTTTAGTTTAGCGTCACAAATGTTATAATTGTGACACTCGGTGCCATTGCGTGATACAAAAGTAACTTTTTTTTTTATTTGTCAGTCCATCTTATTTCCTTCCTTTATTCCATACCTCGTCCCTCTTTTCTTTTTCTTGGCTGTCCTTAATCGTCTTCTAACTTGTTTAGGATAAAATCAGGGTAAACTTAAGAAGCGAAAAGCAAAGAAGCGAAATGAAAATAAACGTAAACGGAGGAGATGAGGAAGTCGATGGAAGTGGTAAAATTTAAAGTAAATAAATGAGAAGTATAGGAAAGAGAAACCAAGAAAAAAATATATGATAAAAGGAACAACAAATTTCTAGAAGTCCAAAAATATGAGAAATGAGAGGAGAAAGTAAGTAAGGTGCTGAATGAAAATGCTAGTGGTTTAAATTAAAAATTCAAAATCGAATCACCAGAGAGAGAGAGAGAGAGAGAGAGAGAGAGAGAGAGAGAGAGAGAGAGAGAGAGAGAGAGAAAATGCTCTTTTTTCCTTTTATGGCGAAAATATCCAGCAGGAGTCTGAGACGTTTCCCCCAAGGCATTGTACAGTAGAGGGCGAACACAGTCACTCTTCTCTGGAGAAAAAGTCTTGCAAGGAAAGATATCCTTCAGGATCTTCCCCCACTCACCGACACATATCCTTTTCTTAAGAACTTTATCCGCCAGGACCCTCTAATGGGGGTGTGCCTGTCGAGTCCTTTTCCAGTGTCCTATTGCATGTTGTGTGTGTTTTTTCTTTTTTCTTTTAAGGATTACTTGAAGAATGACCCTTGGGAACCTCCGCGGAATAATTCCTGACAACGACAAGTCATGCGAGCAGAAAGGACCTATTCGTTTGTGGTCTTTTTTTATGAGAGAGAGAGAGAGAGAGAGAGAGAGAGAGAGAGAGAGAGAGAGAGAGAGAGAGAGAGAGAAAGGGGCCTGTAC
>NC_087211.1:51632440-51662440 GCF_015104395.2 Macrobrachium nipponense | reverse complement strand
TAAGAATATGACGCAAAAGTTGCATATTCACAATTTAAAATCTTCACATTATTTTAAATTTTTTTATGTTTGAATTTGATATCAAATATTTATTTATTTAATCCATTGTAAAATACGCCATTACGGTATCGTTATCATTACTTTTCATAAAATTAGCACGTGGAATAGGTACTCATATGAATTCAAATGGAATATCTATGCAAATGTATAAATGCATTACTTTCAGAGACCAAATGGCGTTTATGAATCCCTGGCCTGGGACGCAATTTAATGGAATTTGATTTATGACAATCGGTTTGATGTTTTTTTTTTTTTTTTTTTTTTTGTGGTTGAACGGGAAATGGATAAATACTAGCTTTTATGGTCATTCCGAAAGCAGTGGCGTATTTGTGACACCCTGATGACGGTATATTAATAGACCATATAGAAATTTTATGTTTGTAAAAGGGTAGTAAAAAAAAATCTTTCCTACTGTTGGCGTATCACTTCCTCTTGAGAGTTGTCCTACGTCATTCTTTCCCCTATTCATTTCCTCTTCCTCTACAGCCTCCGGTAAGGAGGAGGTAGGTACTGCTGCCTGGCTTCTTCGTCTCACTGGTAATGCGTTGTGTTTTATATATATATATATATATATATATATATATATATATGTATATATATACATATATATATATATGTATATATATATATATATATATACATACATACATACATATATATATATATATATATATATATATATATATATATATATATATTTATATATATATATATATATATATATATATATATATATATATATATATATATATATATATATGTGTGTGTGTGTGTGTGTGTGTGTTTGTTTATATATATATATATATATATATATATATATATATATATATATATATATATATATATATATATATATATATATATAATATTATACATTTATATATATATATCATATATATATATATATATATATATATATATATATATATAATATATATACATATATATATATATATATATATATATATATATATATATATATATATATGTATATATGTATATATGTAAAAATTCTTCTGTTAAAACAGGATACGTCTTAAGTATATAAAAGGTCCAATAAAACGCTGTGGCTTAAAGCGAAGGACTATATTTCGGTGGACTAAATATAGTCCTTAGCTTTGAACCAGTGTTTTTAATGGACCTTTTTTTATACTTTATAATTTATTATATATATAATAATATATATATATATATTATATATATATATATATATATAAAATATATATATATGCGTGTGTATGCATTATGTACGTTGTATAAATAGAAAACCGTTGCGATTTACTTGTGGAGATAAATGGGGATATTTCGCTCCCGTCGAAACGACTTACCTTTTGCGAGTAAATCCTGAAACCAACGTTGATTACGAGTCTCGTTCGTAGCGGTGATCAGGCAGCTCGTTATAGAGATATCGAGGTCGACTACGGTAATTAAAAAGATTTTTTGCCCTCATTAGGATAACTTTACAGCTTTACAGGAGACCCTTCTCTGAGTTCAGTTGCAGATTACAGCAACGACCGTGAAATTTACAGTTCAGAAAATATAGCTGTCGCCGCTTCTTGTCTGTCAATTTTTTAACTGAGATCTTTTTTTATTTCGCAATTGATCCCTGATCTCCTTTTCCTGCCGAGAGCAACCAGACTCGCTGAACAGCAGCACCAGTATGGAATTATTGTGCCTCGCTGTGGAACCTCTCAGTTCCAAAGGTCCTTTATTCCGTGCACCGTTGGACTGTGGAACAGCTTCCCTGAGGATGTCTTGAAATTGGAACTTCAGAAGTTTAAGGGAAAATGCATTGTATTATACCCTGATACAAGTACCTTTGTATCTTTATAATTTACTTACATTTTTATTTATTTATTTATTGATTTATCTGTTTTTCTATTAACTGAACACTTTATTTATTTATTTATCTGTTTTTCTATTAACTGAACTCTTATTTATTTATTTATCTGTTTTACTATTAACTGAACTCCTTATTGATTTATTTATCTGTTTTTCTATTAATTGAACTCTTTATTTATTTATTTATCTGTTTTACTATTAACTGAACTCTTATTTATTTATTTATCTATTTTTCTATTAACAGAACACTTTATTTATTCATCTGTTTTACTATTAACTGAACTCTTTATTTATTTATCTGTTTTTCTATTAACTAAAAACTTTATCTATTTATTTATCTGTTTTACTATTAACTGAACTCTTTATTTATTTATTTATCTGTTTTACTATTAACTGAACTCTTTATTTATTTATTTATCTGTTTTACTATTAACTGAACTCTTTATTTTTTTATTTATTTATCTGTTTTACTATTAACTGAACTCTTTATTTATTTATTTATCTGATTTACTATTAACTGAACTCTTTATTTATTTATTTATTTATCTGTTTTACTATTAACTGAACTCTTTATTTACTTATTTATTTATCTGTTTTACTATTAACTGAACACCTTATTTATTTATTTATTTATCTGTTTTACTATCAACTGAACACTTTATTTATTTATTTATCTGTTTTACTATTAACTGAACTCTTTATCTATTTATTTATCTGTTTTACTATTAACTGAACTCTTTATTTATTTATTTATCTGTTTTACTATTAACTGAACTCTTTATCTATTTATTTATCTGTTTTACTATTAACTGAACACTTTATCTATTTATTTATCTGTTTTACTAATAACTGAACTCTTTATCTATTTATTTATCTGTTTTACTATTAACTGAACTCTTTATCTATTTATTTATCTTTTTTACTATTAACTGAACTTTTTTTTATTTATTCATTTATCTGTTTTTCTATTAACTGATCTCCTGTTTCTGTATTTCTCATTAGCTTCTGTCATTTCTTCCGAATGAACATCATATTCTTTGGAAGTTCAAAGTTCAAATCGAACTGTCCCTGTGGTCTTGTTCCATATGAATAGGTTTCATCTTCTGAATAATAATAATAATAATAATAATAATAATAATAATAATAATAATAACAATAATAATAATAATAATAATAATGATAATAATAATAAATTATTTGATAATGATAATAATCATTTTTTTTCTATTTTCCTTACAATTCGCTTCTCAGGCTCAGCGATGTTTCTGAGTAAACTGGCCAATATTCATATTCAAAATATGAACATTGTCCAGTTACTCAGAAACATCGCTGAGCCTGAGAAGTGAATTATAAGGAAAAAAAATAGAAAAAAAAACAATATATAAAAAATCAACTCGCGTAATTCTGCCATTCTTTTTTTTAACAGTATTTGCCTAAAAGAGGGAGGGGTCTTACAAAATATAAAATATTATTATTATTATTATTATTATTATTATTATTATTATTATTATTATTATTATTATTATTATCATTATTATTATTATTATTATTATTATTATTTTATTATTATTATTATTATTATTATTATTGTTATTTTATTTATTTATTCATTTATTTATTTAGGGCCGGGAGTAATTAAGATAATCACTTTAAGAGTGCTCAGACTTTTATGAAAGTCTTGCAACATCGTACTATGATGCTGAATAGGACCATTAAAACAAACCTTTTGCATCCCTGATCACTGGTGAAATGTGGATGAATTTTGAGTGACAAGAGAATTTATAAGGCATCTGCAGGTGTGGCAATACGATGTTAGTGGTACGTAGATCTCCGTTGACCTGGAATGGAAGGGAGGTCATTCCCACTCCTTCAATTTTTTGTCCTCGACGCAGGTGGGTATTAACGAACACCAAAACACAAAAGGAATGACCCCTTTCCATCCAATGCCAACTGGCATCTACATACCACACTGTAAATATTCTTGTTACTTAGTAATTATCCCCATTTCAACAGTTAGAGATGCAGAAGTTTTGGTATCCGAAATATATGGTTGCGAAGTGTATACAGTGTTTTACGGGCATTTTTTTTTATCTCCATGGCATAATTAAACTTTATATTTTCCAAACGAACCCCTAGCAGGTCTGCCAACTTAATCCTCTCATCCCTCATATTTATCAAAGTAATCAGTGTGCCAATCAACAAGGGTTGAATAAAGGAAAAATTAGGCAAGAGCTAGAATAAGTTTTATATTCTTCCTGATAGGGTGCTCAACATCATTCTAATTTTGTCCCCCTCTGGGGTGACGGCAAGAATATGATTTTTTTATTAATGAATATCTCGTTCAGGTCTTATATTTTAGCAAAATTCAACTAAACAAAAACGAAATACTTGCATAAATTTCTCCACATTTTTTGACGAAATAGGTGCAACATTATTCCTATCATATTTTTACATAATACTACTTACATATCCTTTTAAATACTTTCTATCAAGTTGCAAAGTCCTTTTCAATCCCCTTTTAAAGATGTAGGATTGCATACGAGAAAATTTTATCGGAAATATTGGAGAACATGCAATTTTTTCTAACTGAACAATAACGCTTGGCAGCAAATAACATTTTTTCCCCGTCCCTGTTGAATGGAGCTGGTAACGTGAGCCGCATATCTAACTTTCTTGTAAAAAGAAATAAAAAAAATGAGAAAATAAACTTCACAATAGCCATACATAAGGAATCTGAGTAAAAATGTCCTTCCCCTTATACGTTGGCTTAGAACGACGAGACTTTTTATTTCTTATTTTTTTCTGTTACCATTCCTCTTTCTAGCCACCTACCCGAAGTCCTCATATGCTATATATTTCTTTTATTATCTATTGATAAACATTAACTACTAGTCCTGTATTTTCATTTGTAATACGTACTTTTACTCCAGAGAGAATTCGTCCTTTTACTTAACCCACTAGGCCTAATTCGTCATCTACCTTCAAGAAAAACTAGTCTAACTTTCTCGTTTTACTTTACCCACTAGGTCTAATTCTTCAGCTGCCTCCAAGAAGAAATTATAAATTCGCATCATTAGAACCCCTATTGTCCTCTTCATCGAGTATGTTCGAGTCAGAGCCTAAACTTGAATCACAGAGCCCCTCAATCCACCGTTTAAAAAGCTGCAAGTGTCTTTAGTGCAAAGTATTATGCAAAAACCGAATATAATGTTGGACAGCTCTGTGATGTGGGAGCAGGGTCTTTGTTGAGGATGTTTTTCGGTCATGCCATTTGTAGTCATTTTCCAACAGTATTTTGCAGTTGCTGAGTCGAAAAGAACCTTGGATGTTGATATCTCTTCAGATATGAACATCCGGGTTTTCCACCTTGTAAATGTTCACTTAGAATTTCCGTCAATATGATCTACAACTCTTAAAATATCATATATCTCTTAAGAAATTATATTTCTAGAATTAACTGAAATAAAGATTAGGATGTTCTCTTTTTAAAGAACTCGAGCCGAAAGCAAGTACGCAAATATCCATTTTAACTGAAAAAAAAAACATCTAGCGTAGATAGATATTGGACTTTTCTTCGCCATTTTCTCTTCTCTTTGCGTTTTTTCCTTTTAAAAATCAATTGGAAATGCAAATAGGACGTAGCATTAAGCCGAAATGACTTTAAGCATTTTGCAAATCCCGGTTAATCGACCCTAGGCTGTTTTAGCAATCGTACGTAATCGACCTTGAAAAAGCATTTTAAATGAGTTGGGTGGAATTTCCTCGTCCTTGGAAACTTGTAAGGACGAGCACGAACGTTTTTAAAGAGAGGTTTTTCTTTTTCTCAATTCCTTTTGAATTTCCAAAAAATAAAATAAAGAAAAGAACTGGATAGTCGCCTGCTCTTTTTCTTGTTTTCTGTTAGAACTTGAATCGTCTTTCAGTTTCCAAAGAGAAAAAATATACCATATTATCAAGGGATGATTTTCATCTTATGAGCTCCATGAATGATAATTTTCCTTCCCCAAAAAATGCTGAGAGATGCTCAAGAAAGATACGGACAGGATCGATGGAAAATCGATTGGCAGATGGGCTTGCAGTTTCTCTATCCGCTATTTCGTTGTCTATCTTCTTCTCTCTTATTTCCTTGTTCGACAATTAATCCTATTCCAAGAACATGAAAGGTATCTGATACATAAAAACATCCTGGCCAACCAGACAGCCTCTTTATCCCGAAACGGGCACAAAGGGAAGTGGGAAAGTCTTCTGGTCTATAACGCAGTCTCTCTCTCTCTCTCTCTCTCTCTCTCTCTCTCTCTCTCCTCTCTCCACAGAATTCTTATTTATAATCCTTAAGGTATTTGTGTCTTATTTCAAGGATATTTCCTTTTTAATGGAGCCTTCAGTGAGCTAATCCATTTAGCTATTTCAGGTAATGATGAGAAGACCACTTGAACTTCATAGGTCTCGTGTAGGTGTACTGAAGAATCACTTATCATTTAAATACTCTTCCTTGAAGTTAATATTACATTTTATTTTGTCATTATTTTTGTACAGGTCACATTAGTAATTCCCTTCTTTGTTTAGGCAGTTAGACAGATGCCTTGCAATCCAATAAGAAGGGTGATTGTGCCCATGAGAGGTTGGGCACAGGAGGTGCAATCAGTTGCTATTTTTGGAAGACAGTAGTTTAAAACTTTGGCATGGCATTGAATGGCCGATATTGCCCCAGTCATGGGGTTGACAGCCTCCATTTCTTTACCAAATCAACACTTTGGTATGGCCAGAATTGTCTAAATTTTATTTATATTAACCGTCGCTGTAAAGCTTTGATATCAAGGACCCCTAATTACCTGGTCTTGTATTGTAAGATCAGAAATGTAATTGACTTACAAAAGTGTAAACAGTACATAGTATGGTATGTTGGTGAAACAGGGAGCTACCTAATGTTTTGGAATAATGCATTCAGACTTGGTGCAAAGAATACTATGTAATTAAGGGACGTTTTACACAGTGCTTGTGCTGGATAAGGAAACATTTACCAAATTATATAGATGATTCGAGCATAAAGACTTCATCAATATTAAGTCACTTCTTTTGATTAGGAAAAGCCTGGTACTGTTATGACTTCTTGAAATTATGACTCGCACAAGAGGAACCAATCTCTCTAACTGGTACACGGAATAGGAACCCAAAGTGTAAATTCGGTGCCATATCGTCACTTCGTAGTTATTGCTTAAGCCTCTATTAATTTGAAGATATTTCTCTGTAACCCTTTAATCACAACATTCATTACTTTCGTGCCTTCCTCTACATTTGCTTATTTACACGGCCTACGAAATTGGCAATGCAAGGACAGCCCAGGTTGCCATAATTGCAACAGAAACTCTGGTAATGGCGACATTTGTGGCTTGATTGAAATTTCTCGGTTTCTGATATTTTCTTGTGATTCTTTGACCCTGGATTATATATTTACTCGAGATAATTTTGTTCAACATTGCAGCACGTTTATTTCGTATAATTAAAGGAGAAACGCCTAGTTTTTGCCTTGCTCTCTAACACATGTATGCGTTTGTGTGCTGCGTCTCCCCCCCCCCCCCTTATACGGCATATACTTTTTTGATTGGACTATATTTTTTACTTACTCAACAATTCTAACTTGTTTCATCTTCTCTCTAAGGATAAACCCGGGTTTTATTCACCTTACACGTGCGTGTTTATGTGTATTGAAAAATACTTTGACTTTGGGTGAGAATTCTACTTAAGCACTTTTACTCAACATTTCGGCACGTTGTTTCATCTCCCAACCTCCCCTACCCCACAGGTCACCCCCATAACTACCCCCCCCCCCCCAACCTCCCCGCCAAGGAGAAACCTCAAGTTTCTTGCCCTCCTAGTAAGTGCGTGTTTGCATGTGTACAGGAGGACACAGTCATTCGGTTTCACCTCATCCTGAAAAGTCTGATTATTTAGAACCGCATCAAAACTTCGTCAGGCTATTCTCTCCAAACTCTCTTTGTTAGGGCGTTTTTTTTTTTGTGCAGGCGACAGTATCCCACAGCATCCCCGCCGGCCTCAAAGCATTCTGGACTTGGTTTAGTTTCAGCAGTGTTTCACGGGGGTAAATCCGATAGCTAGACAACGCTCGTACAAAATGACTCCGGCAATCTCTCTTGCTAAATCCTGATGAATGAACGCGCGCGCTATCCTGTTTATTTCTTTAACAAATACATCCGCCATGCAGTGTGAGGTGTTTTTTTTTTTTTTACCTTCTCAGCAGTGTTTTATTTTTTTTATTTTCATGCCTTTATTATGATGCCATTTTGGTTATCTTCGAAGCTCGCAGATATGTTTTTTTTTTATAAAATATATATATATAAATATATATATATATATATATACATTAATATAAATATATATATATACATATATATATATATAATATATATATATATATTATATATAATATATAATATATATAATTTATATATATATATATATATATAAATAATAAGGGAATCTCCAGTCAGCAAATATCACAGTATTTCAGAGGGTTTTTTTTCGTGATAAATTTCTATTTTTTATTTTGTTTTTGAAACTTTTTTCAGAGAAATTCCTATCCTAAAGATGTAGTTCCCAAAATCATTAACGTAGTATTAACAAATTTCTCCAACCACCTATAGCCAATTTCGATGTTCCAAAAAAAGCTGGGTTTTTTGCATTCCTTCCCATATGTTTTTCATACCAAATTCTCAGGCAGACTCACGCAAATCATATAACAGGAAATTCCATTCCTTCAACTCAACCTTATTTCTAACAATCCATGCAGAATAGGCTCATTTTTTAACTTTAAAGATCGCCTGCAGTCTTTCATGAGATCGAACTTTGTTTATAAATTCACATGCCCCGGATGTCCGGGCTCTTACGTTGGATCAACTCGTAGGTTACTGCAGGTGAGATATTGCAGTCACATGGGTTACAGTTTTCGTACAGGTCAGAGAATTAAGCAACCAGAATTCTCAAATATTAAAAATCATTCAGCAATATGTAAAATAGAAGTCTTGAAACAGCACTTCTCCATTATTGGTTATACGAGGGACCCAGATCACTTAACTACCGTAGAGTCGTTACTCATTAAAAGGCTGGTTCCTTCATTGAACAGTAAATCTACGGCTTCATCTTTGTATCTGGCATAGCTGTCGTCTTGTTTGGAACGCCAAAGTTTGCCATTCCTTCTGTGTCTCTTACCCTGGATGGTTGGTGTTTTTAGTTCTCTCTCTCTTGGTTCTTTTGTCTTGTTTTAAAATCTTTAACTTTTAACTTTTACAGTATTTTAATGATTTACTGTTTTTAGTATTTATTGTGAATTCCTTTTATAACGTAATTGTTATTTTCACAGACTGATAATGCACCGTGTTTTTTGTGTGCGAAACGTTTCTTAAATAAAAAAAACTATGATGTTCTACTAAGAGTATCACGAAAAACCTCTGAAAATACTATAATATTGCTGACTGGAAATTCCTTTACACACACACACACACACACACACACACACACACACACACACACACACCACACACATATATCTTATATATATATATATATATATTATATATATATATATATATATGTACGTATATATATATTGTGACGAACAAGTGCCAAGTATCTGGTTACTGCACTTACGTTCATTAATTGTTACCTCACAACAGCCAGACACCTGAAACCCTCATCCACAGGTACTAAACGATTGAATACTCTAAAGGCAACCGTGATCCCTTAACAACTTACCAGTATTGCAGAAAATCAGACAAAGTTCATCAAAAACACAGGTGTGAGGTAATCTTGTAAGTAATTAAAATTAATCAAAAGCGCATCACTCCATCAACAAACTTAAAAGTCTAAGTATTTTCCCCTGATTTCAAAAAGTCTAATACTCCCTGGTTCTAAGTCACTTCAAGTTAATTGAAGGAAATCAGATTAATTACCACTCTATGTTTCTACCTAACATCAATATAATCATAATTAAATGCAAATATACTGGTTAGAAATAAAATACTTATAAAAATTTTAAATACAAAAAATTATTATCAAACTCAAAATTATAAGTGAAATTCACAATATCAGGGAAAATTACTGTTACTAGTTCAATTAATTCTTGAATCAATTGAGTAAAATTCAATCAAAATTAATTTATCACAAAATTCAAGAAAATTAATTCAATCAAAATTCAAAAGTGTTAGGCAATAATTGAAATTTGGAAATTAATTTTAAATTCACAAGTGCTAAACAACATAAAACTTGAAAAGAATTTTAAGTGCAAATTAATTCACAAGTGTTAAATTCAATTAAATGTGCAATGATTACGTAATGAAAATAGCTAAGTTAATTAAATTGTGAATGCAAATGAAAACACAGAAAAATGTGGAAAATACCAAAATTGCAAAAAGTATTAATCACACAGAATATAAAATAAAAACACACACTTCAATAAGAAAATGAATAAATGCACAAAACATAAAAACCACTCAAATGAAACAAACACAAAACAAAAATTTGCAATGTGTAAAAATGTAAATAGTTTCTCTCAAACCATTGTAAAACTATTAGTTATTATTTCTCTAAACCATCGTAACCTTAGATATTAGTTACAACTAATAAAAATATAACACACTTTACCTTCTTGGTACTACCAATTTTCTTTCTTTGCTGCAGCTTTTTTGTTTCACACTGCACAAAAAACAGGCGCCGTTACACACAATGTTTGTTCAGATTCCACAAAAACACTAAATAATACTAAATAAACTCTAAGAAATATCAAATCCGAAATCTAAAAGTTACAAGTGACCATTCAGTAAGTGTGAAATCGTTATGTTAATATAATCTCAAGTATGTCGCGAGAGAGAGAGAGAGAGATGTCTGAACGGAATGCGATTCTAAGATGTAATGAAAATTCTCTTCCTTACGAAAGCTGGACAGTGGAGATGACACAAAATGTTTTCGGACACAATTCTTTCCAGAAGCTTCGAAAAGTGACGCAACTTTACAGACAAACTGTGAAATCTGCACATGGTTTTAGCAAAGATGTACGCGTATGAAATCAGTCTGTTCAACAAAGACACGTACTCGACCAAAACAGACTCGAGCAAAAGTCCCTATCAGTAGCAATATATAATATACCTCCCCCTAGAAGATTTTTTATTACGGTGTTGAATCCAATGATTCGCAACGAGATAAATAATCAGCAACTACATTGTTTTTGCCACAAATGTGCTGCACTCTTAAGTTATACTGTTGCAAGCACAAAGACCACCTGGTCAGTCTTTGATTATGGTTTTTCATTCTCTGGATAAATGATAGTGGATTGTGATCAGACAACACTAAAATTTCTTCATTCCTAGGTCTATTCACATACACTTCAAACTTTTTCAATGCTGTGATTAAGGCTAAAGTTTCCTTCTCGATTGTCGAGTATACTTTCTGATGTTTTTTCAATTTTGAAGACATGAAGCACACAGGATGGTAGATGTTATTTTCATCTTCTTGAAGTAGAACAGCTCCAATGCCACAGTCCGATGCATCAACTTGTATCACAAATTTCTTGTCGAAATCTGGAGCTTGAAGTACTGGTCTTGAAGTTAAAATGGCTTTTACCTTCTCAAAGGATTCTTGACACTCTGGAGTCCAAACAAACTTAGCTTTGGGACTAGTTAAGTCTGTCAAGGGAGCTACTACGGCTGAGAAATTTGGGCAGAAATGACGATAGAATCCAGCCAAGCCTAAAAATCTCTGTAGCTGTTTCCTGGTAATAGGTGGGGTAGCCTTACGGATACCTTCTACATTAGCATTTACTGGAGCAAGAAGGCCTTTCCCAACTTCAAACCCAAGATACTGCACAGTTGCCTTTCCAAACTCACTCTTCTCTAGGTTGACTGTTAATCCTGCTTCTTGTAGCTTCTTGAAAACTTTCCTCAGAATCTTCAGATGTTCTTCCCATGTTGTAGAGTAAATCACTATGTCATCCAGGTATACACCTACTCCTTCTATCGATCCTAGCAGTTAATCCATCACTCATTGAAATGTTGCAGGTGCATTCATCAGACCAAACGGCAGAACAGTATACTGATACAATCCAAAAGGAGTAATAAAAGCTGACAGCAACTTCACATTCTCATCTAAGGGAATTTGATAATATCCTTTCAACAAGTCTATCTTGGAAACAAACTTGGCTTGCCCAATATTATCGAGTAACTGATCTATAAGAGGCAAAGGATAATTGTCAGTCACACTGGTGGAATTCAGTTTCCTATAATCAGTACACATTCTAAATGAACCATCTGGTTTCTTCACTAACACACATGGAGAACTGAAGTGACTTGAACTGGGTTCTGCTAATCCATGTTGCCGCAAATACTCAACTTCTTTCTACAAAACATCTCGATGATAAGGTGATAAGCGATAGGCTCTTTGCTTGAAAGGTTTTCCATCTTCTTGAATCTTGATCTCATGCTTAGTCAGATCAGTACACCTAGGTATATCTGCAAAAATTTCTGGGAAACTTCTAATTATTTCACTTAAGTCTTCACCTTTTTCAACACTCAGATGTTGCAACTTCTCCTCCCAATTTTCCAAAATTGAAGAATTATTCATCTTGCTTGCAGCTCCCAATTCGTAGCCATTATCGTCTTCTGTAGATAAAGTTGTTTGTGTTACTGACACAGTTTCAGTTTTAGTTTCTGAGAAATAAGGTTTCAAGAGGTTCACATGTATCATCCTTTGTCTTCTTCTTCTTTCTGGTGCTTCAGTCACATACGTTCTATCACTTAACTTCTGAATTATCTTCTAAGGACCTTGAAATTTATTAGTGAGGGGAAATCTCTTGACAGGTAAGAACACTAACACTTGTTGACCAACACTAAAACTTCTTAGCTTAGTCTTAGCATCATATTTCATTTTCTCTTGACTCACTTTCAAGTTTTTTAAAGAGAATTTTCTAATCTCTTTCAACCTTTTCCTTAAGTTCTTTATATATTCACCCTGGCTTTCCTCTTGGTTTTCTTCCCAGTTTTCAGCAAGAATCTTCAACGGTCCTCTCACTTCTCTTCCAAAAATCATTTCATTAGGTGAACATCCCATACTTTCTTGATAAGCACTTCTCACTTCAAACAACATTAATGGTAAACCAACCTCCCATTCTCTTCCTGACTCAGAATAATACTTTGTCAGCATACTTTTCAATGTCTGGTGGAACCTTTCTAAGGCACCTTGAGTTTCTGGATGATAGGCAGTGGATAACTGTTGTTTCACTCCTAACAAATTCATCACATCCTGGAATAACTTGAAGTAAAGTTTGTTCCTCTATCACTTTGTACTATTTCTGGTATACCAAACTTTGAGAAAAACTCCACAAGTTTTTCAGCAACTATCTTGGCAGATGTGTTTCTAACAGGGATTGCTTCTGGATATCTTGTCACAGGACACATTAATGTTAACAAATACTCATTTCCTTTGTTTGTCTTCGGCAGTGGTCCAACCATGTCTATAATCACTTTGCTAAAGGGTTCTCCTCTAACTTCATAGGTTGTAGGGGGGGGGGGGGGCGCTTTTCTTGATGGTTTCATTTCGGTTTTTCCAGCAGCTATCTGGCAGGTCTGACACTCACGACAAAACCTGCTAGCATCTTTATGAAGTCCCAAGCAGAAAAAATATTTCAGATCTTCTCCACAGTCTACCTGATTCCCATATGTCCAGACTCATGAGCTACTGCTACCACTTGCTTCCTCAATGGATATGGAATCAATATTTGATGATATTCGCCCCATACAACATTTCCTGGTATATCTGTAGGTCTATACTTCCTCATCAGCAAACCTTCCTTCAGATTATAACAGGTAGGAGTTTGTTGCATCTCTTCTCGATCAACAACTCTGAAGAACAAATCAGTTAACGATGCATCCTTCTTCTGCAAGTCCATTAGCTTCTCTCTTGTCACTTGACCAACTTCAAGGCTTGAATTCTCAATATCTGCTAACTCAGCGACTGTAGTTTCACTACTGTCTTCAGTAACACTTTGACTACTTGGAGTCTCTTCAGGAACATCAGGTTCTTCTTCCTCCATCATCGTCATCTCTCATCTTCTTGGGAAATGTCTTCTTGGTTAGCACTATGGGAAACATCACTTCCCTGGAACAATTCTTCTAAGCACAAAGATCCTTCACTTGATCCTTCTTGGGTGTGTAAATCCTCAGTTTCTTCACTTGCAGTCGTAGTCCTCTTCATACTTCTGGTAGTTACACAACTAGGAAACAGGTGGGGGTTATTCTTCTCCAACTCTACTGTAGGACAAATCCTCAATGGTATGTCTGTCACTACAAGACAAGGAATAAATGGCACACCACCAACTTCATTCCCCAACAGAACATGTATACCTTCCACAGCCAGTGAGTCCTTTACAGCAAAATCAACATTCCCTGTCACCAATTCACATGACAGGTGTAAGCGGCATATAGGAGTTACTTCCTCTCCTCCTATACCCTTAAATCAAAATAAACTGAATCTCCTGTGAGACTCTTCTCCAACAGAGGGTGAGAACCAGTACTACCACACTATGGTTACTCCCTGTATCACGTATACTTGACTGGTACCTGCACACTTCCTCCTTGAGTTGACAGCATACCCTCAAAGATATATGGCTTAAAAGCCTCCACACTGCTAAGCCACTCACTGCTTGAGGTTACATTTCCACTGGTTGCTAAATATTAAGCTTGTTTAGTTTCATTCTTCTCTGGAGTTTGATTCTTTCCCACACTGCTCTTCGTAGTTTGTTTCACCTGGTTACCTTTCACTACTTGACTAACTGGCTTTGACTGCTGTTGATTGCGTTAACACTCTTGACTGTAGTGTCCCTATCTCTTCCACACTTGAAACAGACAACATTAGGTTTCTGTAACTGTCTTGAAAAACTGGATGAGGATTTCACATTAGCTTGCTGAGTTTGGTATTATCTGTACTCTTGGTAATAATCACTTGTAGGTTTCCCATTAAATTTGTTCCTGTTATTTGGATAAGACTTAAAACCTGGGCGTTGTTGACTCTGGTACTTGACATTGTAATTACGTTTACTACTAATTATATTGTAATCTTCACTCAGTGTAGCAGCTTTGTCAAGTTCCTTCACCTCTCTCTCTCTCTCAAATAGGCTCTTATATGTTCAGGAATTCCCTTAAGATACTGTTCAAGAACAAGTAATTCTTCTAACTCATTCAAAAGTTTTAACTTTAGCAGCTTCTACCCAACGTTTAAAACACCTTCTCACTTTTGAAAGCATAATCTAAGAATGTTCCCTTCTCATCTTTTCTTAAATTTCTGAATCTTTCATTGTAGTACTCTGGGGTCATCTGGTAAACTTGTAGCAAATTGTGTTTAAGTACCTTGTAGTCTTTACATTGATCAGCTGTTAAGGCTAGATAAGCACTTCTCCCTTCTCCAATTAAGACACTTTGTAGCAAAACTGACCATTTATCTTCTGGTCATCCCATACCTGAAGTCACTTTCTCAAAGTGATCAAAAAACTTATCTGGAGCTTCTTCAGTAAACTTAGGGATAACTTCTGTATTCTTACTACATCAAATACAGGGTCTTTGATTACCTTGGTCAGGTTAGACTGTGTTACAGGTAATGTGGATCTAGCTCTTATCAATTCCATCTCCCTTTCAAACCTTACTCCTTCTCTTTCCGCTTCTGCTGCTTTTTCTTCTTCTCTTTCTCTTCTTTCTCTTATTTCTCTGTCTTCTCTTTCTCTTTCAGCTTGCATTTTCAGCTTAATCAAATTCTCTTCTGATTCAATGCATCTAAGCTCTAACTCTGCATCACTTTTCTCTTTCTTTTCTGCTTGCTTACTAATGAGATCAGCACGTGCTACATTCAACAACTCTTGAGCCAATTCTAACAAATCATCTTCATCAGTTATTCTACCAGAGTTTATCAATGATTCATAGCAATACATCTTATTTGTGCCTTTACCATACTAGTAGACACATAACCACCACATGCCACTGCTAAAGCGCTCCACTGTGCTTTAGTCAGAGTGGTTTCAGATAAAACTTGGATGGAAGGGGCTGCAAAAAATTCCTGAACCTTGAACTGAGCCATTTTCCTCTAAGTTATCAACTTACAATTCAATACAATAAATGCAAAACAAAACTATATGGTCACTCTCCTAACAAAACATATCCCTAACACCACCAGTTTATACCAGAGTGATAATGAAATGTGCTTCCCCGGGTCTCTGGGCACCATTAATACTTGTGACGAAGTGCCAAGTATCTGGTTACTACACTTACCAATCATTAATTGTTACCTCACAACAGCCAGACACCTGAACCCTCATCACAGGTACTAAACGGCTGAATACTCTAAAGGCAACAGTGATCCCTTAACAACTTACCAGTATTGCAGAAAATCAGACTAAGTTCATCAAAGCAGGAGTGAGGTAATCTTGTAAGTAATTAGATAAATCAAAGCGCATCACTCCATCAACAACTTTAAAAGTCTAAGTATTTCCATGATTTCAAAAGTCTAAGTGCTTCCCTGGTTCTAAGTCACTTCAAGTTAATTGAAGGAAAACAGACCAATTACAACTCTATGTTTCTACCTAACATCAATATAATCATAATTAAATGCAAATATACTGGTTAGAAATAAAATACTTATAAAAATTTTAAATACAAAAATTTATTATCAAACTCAAAATTATAAGTGAAATTCACAATATCAGGGAAAATTACTGTTACTAGTTCAATTAATTCTTGAATCATTTAAGTAAAATTAAATCAAAATTAATTTATCACAAAATTCAAGAAAATTAATTCAATCAAAATTCAAAAGTGTTAGGCAATAATTGAAATTTGGAAATTAATTCACAAGTGCTAAATAACAATAAAATTGAAAAGAATTCTAAGTGCAAATTAATTCACAAGTGTTAAATTCAATTAAATGTGCAATGATTACATAATGAAAATAGCTAAGTTAATTAAATTGTGAATGCAAATGAAAACACAGAAAATTGTGGAAAATACCAAAATTGCAAAAAGTATTAATCACACAGAATATAAAATAAAAACACGCACTTCAATAAGAAAATGAATAAATGTACAAAACATAAATATCACTTCAAATGAAACAAACACAAAACACAAAAATTTGCAATGTGTAAAAATGTAAATAGTTTCTCTCAAACCATTGTAACTATTAGTTATTAGTTCTCTAAACCATCGTAACCCTTAGATATTAGTTATAACTAATAAAAATATAACACGCTTTACCTTCTTGGTATACCAATTTTCTTTCTTTGCTGCAGCTTGTTTCACACTCACAAAAACAAGGCGTCCGTTACACACAAGTTTTGTCAGATTCCACAAAAACACTAAATAATACTAAATAAACTCTAAGAAATATCAAATCCGAAATCTAAAAGTTACAAGTGACCATTCAGTAAGTGTGAAATCGTTATGTTAATATAATCTCAAGTATGTCGTGAGAGAGAGAGAGAGAGATGTCTGAACAGAACGCGGTTCTAAGATGTAATGAAAATTCTCATCCTTACGAAAGCTGGACAGTGGAGATGACACAAAATGCTTTGGGACACAATTCTTTCCAGAAGCTTCGAAAAGTGACGCAACTTTACAGACAAACTGTGAAATCTGCACATGGTTTTAGCAAAGAGGTATGCGTATGAAATCAGTCTGTTCAACAAAGACACGTACTCGACCAAAACAGACTCGAGCAAAAGTCCCTGTCAGATATGATGACAGAATTCCCAAAACACAGCGAAGACCTCGATGTCTCTAATCAAACGTGTTGACAGGTTTTGAAAAACAACTCTGGCTTCGAACGAACAAAGATAATCTCTCTCTCTTGTTCTTTACTACGTTATATACTCTTTTTATATTATGATATGCAAAATCTGAGCACATTTAAAACATCCTAATTCTAAGCTAGCTAGGAATCTGAAAAAATAATGCCAAACTCTACATAACATTTTATACAGTCTAAGAGGGAATATATGCGTTTTGAAAGTAGCAATATATATAATATATATATATATATATATATATATATATATATATATATATATATATATATATATATATAATTATAATCACTTGAGCACGTGATTCATATATCCACAGGTGAACAATAACACAGAAAATGTTAGGCACTTTAACCATGTACTAGATTATACCGTTATTACAGTAGCATCAAAACTGCTTCATACAGCTGTATTTATATTACGTTACAGTTAGTTTATTATGTAAGGTGGGACGTTGTCCGTAATCTTCTTCTCCCTTTCCACTTTCACTCTTTTATTTTTTCTTTCCCATTTTTATTATGTCTACGTCCTCTTCCCTTTTACTCTTCTCTTGGCTTCTCACCTCTTTTCCTACTGGCTCCTCTTCTGTTTTCTCTTCTTTTATTATGTCAATTTTTTTTACAATGCTCTTACTACGTCCCTCTCTCTCTCTCTCTCTCTCTCTCTCTCTCTCTCTCTCTCTCTCTCTCTCTCCATTTTGAATAGAATCTGTTATAGTTTCATGCGACAACTAAAAGACGTTTTCCTGCTATATCTGTTAATAATTCTACCCGTTCAAGAGCTTTCATCTATTTTGCAACAATGCTCCAACTTTCATTCCGCCTAATGACTGATGCAAGCGGACCAAACGACTCCTATCAGTTGTGAAAGGCAGAATATGAAATACATTAATAGGTAAGGTTATGACAGGGCGGTTGTTGCACAAGAGAAAAGTATGAGATCCGGAGAATAAAACTTGTTTGACAGAGAGACAGAGGAATATGGACGTGGTTAGGGATTATTCCCAGTGAAAACCTCTCTGAAATAATAGCATATTCACACAGGAATAAGAATATGTTTACATTCTCAGAGTTCGCTACTTATCAATCAGACCAGCTTTCTATGTTTACCGACCGCTTGAGGAATATTATACTCGGAAAACAGTAAATATCGAAACAGCTGCTTTGAAGTTCACCTCAGGTATATTACCTCACGCGGGCATGCATTAACTATCACGTTTCCATTCACGCTTTCTAATGCTATTCTAATACTACCTGCATATTAAGACCCTCTGCTTACAACGACCTACAACTCTCTATGTTTCTGTCTCTTACCTCATTAGAAGGATTCCACTGTGGAACAGTTTGCTCCAACATAATGTAATAACAATAACAACTTCGCCTTAAGCGTGTTTCCTTACACGAAAGTTTTTTAAATATCAGCTAAAGCAGGGCTCTGAGAGACGTCGCCATTAAGACCTTTTCAAAACAGCCTTGTATTTTGATTAGGAAACTATTTTTTCTTATATATATGTATATATATATATATATATATATATATATATATATATATATATACTATATGTATATATATTTATATATCTATATGTATATATATATATATATATATATTATATATATATATTTATATGTAATATATATATACTTATATATATATATATAATATATATATATATATATATATAATATATATATATATATATATATATGAGAGAGAGACAGAGAGAGAGAGAGAGACAGAGGCACCCAGTGTGATGACGTCCCTAGCTCCTTTTTTCTATCCTGTGAATAAAAGCAAGAAGGATAGTTAGGGAGAACGGAAGCATGGAGTGAGAATTCCAGAAACGTAAAACGCATAACAAGTACAAATTTCTCTCATTTAATCTAGGACAATATCTGGGAATCGCTCGCTTTAAATCTCAATTTCGGGATATTAAAAAAAAAAAAAAAAAAAAAAAAAAAAAAAAACTTCATTGCAGAGCTGGCTAATATCGAAAGCAATCAAATGATTACATCAGTCTGCGAGGCAGCTTTCGGAATCACGTAAAAAAAAAAAAAAAAAAAACAAAAAAAAAAAAAAAAAAACACATTTTATCGTATTAAAGGGAAATCCCAATCGCTCGAAATGCGTCATGAGAGAAAAACTTCTCTGGTTAAAAATAAGTCGAACAAACGAAGAAAACCAGTTATCCGTTAAATAAATAACAAAAGAGAAATATTGACAAGAATTTAGGCTAGGAAAAAAAATCCGTTTTTAGAAAAATCATATTTCATTCATAAATTCCAGCAGAATATTTCCATATGATACCTTTCAAAAGGATAGCTTATAAAGCACGTTAGTATTTTCCGTCTTTTTGTGTGCAAAAATATTGAAAGGACCTTTGATTGACGGGTTTTATCTAAATCTATTAAATCATTTTATGCAAACTCTGACCAAACCATAATAATTGTCAACATATTGAAATGCAAGAAAGAATATTACATTTTTTTTTTCTAATCAAATACATCTGACAATTCAAGATAGTGATAGAATATTATTCTTTTTAATATATGGTCATATTTTAAGCCCAATGATCTGACGTCACCCCAGCAGTCAGAGTAATATAATAATATATATATAATATAATATAATATAATATAATATAATATAATACAGTGCTTCGTAAGAGACTTTATCACTCCAGTTTGCTTTCAAATTATTCCTTGGAATACTGAAACGCATAGCCAAAGTGGCCTTTGGAAATTCGAACGAAAGAAAATTGAATTATTTTAAACATTGCCATATCTCCATTCAGTAGTCAGTTATGCATTATAACGCAATAGAATATAACTCTTCTTAGGTCTCTTTCTATTCGGTGATTTTTACATTTCTCCTTCCTGAAGAAGTATTGGAACACATCCCAAGTGGCCTCTGGAATCGGAGGATCCATTTTCAGAAATGTTTCGAAGCCAAGCACAACGTTTTGTAAAATTCATTTACCTGATCTACTGAGTCAAGTTTGCTTCCTTCTATACATTACTGGAAACCTCCTTATGAAAAGAATATGGAGGATGATTTTATCCATTATACATTTTGCTTCTGAGTAAGTAGGTTGGAATGCTGTTTAATCATTAGGAGCACAAGATGTTATTGGCAAAATTTTATCATTAACGAGATGGATGTCGTGGCTTAATGCGTTTATATGTATGTATGTATGTATATACATATATATATATATATATATATATATATATATATATCTATATATATATATGTGTGTGTGTGTGTGTGTGTGTGTGTGTGTGTATTTGGACATATCAATACACACACTCATATATATATATATATATATATATATATATATATATATATATATAAATATATATATATATATATATATATATATATATATATATATATATATATATATATATATATATAGTATGTGTGTGTGGGCAATAGAACATTCATTCAAATCAGACAGAAGAAAATGAAGATAAAACGAACACTAGAAGGATTAGTATTGTTTCATTTCTTGTGACTAATTTGGAGATGCATTTTTCCGCCGGTCGAGAAAGTTCAACATTTACAATTTAAATGTGTGCAGTCAAAAATCACATCGATCACCAAAAAAATAAAAAATAAAAATAAAAAAGTCCGAACGAAAATGAAAACGGCAAAAGAAACACTGAAAAAGAATCGAGTTCCTGAATTCTAAAAAAAGCGAATTTTAAGAATGCGCAAAAACTCTACTGACCTTTTCATGTCTTCAGGAGCCTGTTTCTTTTTAAGTAGTTTTCTCATGACTTTTTCATCATCGCTCTGATTTTCATTTGACGCAACCATCTTTCTTTCTTTCTTGCTCTCTTTCTCTTTAGGAAAGCTTTACATATATACGCGATAAACAATGAAGTATCAAGAATGAAAGGAATTGTTAGAAAATATACTAAAGTAAATAGAGTGGATATTAACGAGTTTGATGATAGAGAAGAAAATACCAAAGAGAAGGAGAAAGAACCATAAGAACGAAGAATCACCTTTTATCTTAGATTTACCAGACCACTGAGCTGATCAACAGCTCTCCTTCGATGGCCGCGAGTTCGATTCTCGGGCATTCCACTGAGGGGTTAGAGATGTGTATTTCTGCTGATAGAAGTTCACTTTCGATGTGGTTCGGAAGTCACGTAAAGCCGTTAGTCCCGTTGCTCAATAACTATTGGTTTCATGCAACGTAAAAACACCATACAAAAAAAAAAAAAAAAAAAAATAAAATGGCTCTCCTAGGTCTAGCCCAAGAGGATTAAATATTTTTACGTGGCTAGGAACCAACTGGTTATCAAGCAACGGGACCTACAGCTTATTGTAGGATCCGAACCACATTGTATCGAGATATGAATTTCTAATCACCAGAAATAAATTCCTCTGATTCCGCGTTGGCAGAGCGGGGAATCGAACTCGCGACTACCGAATCGGTAGGAGAGCACATTATCCACTCGTTCAACAAGGAATTACCATAAGAATGAACGGAGTTAATTTGGAGCATCGTGTGAAATAACAAAATCCTCTCAAGTTGTTCATCAGAGTTTCTTCAGAGATCAACTTCTTAACAAGAGATAAAGGAAATGCAGAAGAAATTAGTTATGAAAATGACTTTGCCAAAAGGCAAAGTCTCGACTGGCTCATATAAACATTTGTTGTTCATCCTTCCTGCGAAAAGTGTGTTTTAATCATAAATGAATTCAAAGTCATGAATAAGCTTGTCAAATTTCACTGCAGTTCAAGACTCGTAAGTGACGATAATCGAAAATATTTTAACAAATCCTATTCATTGTTTTCTAAATGCCGAGATCTTTAAGGAATAACAAATCATCTAACAATCTGGAACCATTGATAACCTAAAGAACCAAAACCAGTAATTCCTATTTGTCTAACTATTTTTTTTTTTTATTTAGCTTGTTCACTATGGCGTCCCTACTAATAACGAAAGAATGACGTGGCCAATCATAGCCTTACGAATTCACAAAGGCCTTTCAATAAAAGAACACATACCCTAACTAATTCAAATAAGCGTTTGAACTAATAATATATACCCTTACGAATCACAAAAACCTTTGAACAAGAACACATACCCTTACGAATTCGCAAAAGCGCTTAAACAAAGAGCATATACCCTTACGAATTCACAAAAGCGTTTGAACAAAGAAAATATAACCTTACGAATTCACAAAAGCGTTTGAACAAAGAACATAATTATAACCTTACGATTTCACAAAAGCGTTTGAACAAAGAGCATATAACCTTACGAATTCACAAAAGCGTTTAAACGAAGAACATATAACCTTACGAATTCACAAAAGCGTTTGAACAAATAGCATATGCCCCTTACAAATTCACAAAAGCCTTTGAACAAGAACACATACCCTTGCGCTATCACATTAGCGTTTGAACAAAGACCACATACCCTTGCAAAATCAAAAACGCCTTTGAATATGAAGCAGCATCGCCTTGCAGAAGCAAAGTCCTAAAGAATTGTTATGCATTATGATTAAAGGGGGAATTTACGATGATAATTCCGTTTCACGAATCTTAAAATCGTTACCAAAGCGAAGCAGATCACTATTAAACAAAAATTGATCAGGTTCTAAAACTGATTGTATAAACTAGCGGTGAAATTAATTTATCAAATCTCCATTGAAAACGAGCCAAGTCTTCAAGGAAGAGCAAATCATAAAAAAAAATCTGGAACTATTGATAACGTAAAGAACGAAAAGCAGTAATTCCTATTTGTCTAACTATTTTTTTTCATTTAGCTTGTTTACTATGGTGTCCATACTATAGTAGATTCACATCAACTTTGCATTTGATGTCTAGGCCCGTCCCTTAGGACGCTCCTGATTGGCTGTTGATAAGACGATCACAGGGCTGGAAACTCTCAGTCTCTCTCGAGAGTTCACAGAGGCAGGATGTATGTTCCACCTCTCCTCAGGGATAATTTTGAAAGAAGTATCTCTCAAAAGGTGGAACATACATCCTGCCTCTGTGAACTCTCTCGGAAGACTGAGAGTTTCCAGCCCTATGATAGGCTTATCAACAGCCAATCAGGAGCGTCCTAAGGGACTGGCCTAGACATCAGATGCACGCTTGATGTGAATCTACTATAATAAGCAAAGAACACTTAACCTGGTCAGCTCTTGGTCAGTTTTTGTTTAAAAGTGATCTACTTCGCTTTGGCAGCGCTTTCAAGATTCGTGAAACCGAGGAATTTTGGGATATTTCATTACTCCTGTTGTCTTCTGCTTTGTGGTTTCCTTATATATCAATGAGAAATGCAAATGAGAAACAGGAAACTAAGCCAGAATCAGTGACGCCTCTCTGCCATCGACTTTTGATCGACCTTCGACTGTGAAGTAGTCTTTGTTAATCAACTTTGAACATGAATTCGGGTGGAATTCCCATTTCCTTTGGAACCCTTAAGGAATAACATTGAAATTTTAACGAGGTATTTTACTGTTTCTCTTTTCTTATAAATCTGAAAAAAAAGTATTTGAAAATTTCTCTTTTGATCATTATTTTCTTTAAGATATTAATCATCTGTTTGTTTTCTTGTAAAATATATCTCTTTTAGCCCCATTTTCCTCATTAAGCTTCAGAAATTAAGATAATTTCAATAACTGCTTCGAGATGTCTAAAAAAAGAAGGTATTATTTATTAACGATAAAATCATAAAATGGCTTTTTGTTCTTCTCTTTCTCGCATCCATTATCTCGTTCCCTCATAATCTCCTTCCTTGTTATTCCTCATTCTATAATTGACTAACCGATGAAAAAAAAGTAAATAATATATAAAACATTTTGGCCAACCGAACTGTCTCTTTGTCCAAAAATGACTAAAAAATATGAGAGCTGATACACATGATATTTATCACTCTCTCTCTCTCTCTCTCTCTGTCAGACGAAAATTGTGAGAGGTAAAACCAGACGTCCCAAATAAAAAAAAAAATCACATATTCCTAGTATTCCAGTGATGCAGTTCAAGGTCTTTGCCACACTCCAGTGACCTTCGCTCCATAATCCTTTCAGCTATTTTAGCTAATTAAAAGCTAAACCCTTTGAGCTCGGTAGTTAACAATTGTTTGCTTGTTTTTATATCCTCTTTTTAAATACCAGCTTTTGGTTTTACTCATGTTCTACGATTCCCTTATCTGTTTAGAAGGGCACAAAAACCAAGTAGAGATTTGATTTCTTTGTTTGTTCAGAACTTTTTTTTTTTTTTCACCCGTTTATTTTTCCCCTTTTACAAAGCTTCCTCTACGGCTCAGTTCCATGTTTTATCAAATTAAATCCTATTGACAGACGTCTGCCTACATAAAAGAGTACTTCAGTTTTCACTGTTTTAAAGTCCCCTGCATTCTCTGTATATATAGGTATGCAGTTATCATCTATCACTGTCAATAATACGCTCTTATGTTATATGAGTTTTTTACTTGTCAACAGTTCAGCAATATTTCTTTTTTTGTTTTAAATTTTTGTTTTCATGGATCTTGCCTCTGAAGGTCATAGGTAACTGTGATGATGAAAACCCAGTATTACACTTTTCATTGGACTTTTAGAAAGAAAGGCTGAGCTGTTGCTGTTACTTTTTCTGGAGTTTACTAACGTTGTTAATTTGCGATATATAAATAGATTTCCTTGTGCAAGACAATGGAGTGTTAGGTCATAGTTCATATGAAACATTTGCTTCTCTCTCTCTCTCTCTCTCTCTCTCTCTCTCTCCATAGTATGTATATGTATGTGTCAGTGTTCTGGGAGTTAGTGAGAGAGAGAGAGAGAGAGAGAGAGAGAGAGAGAGAGAGAGAGAGAGAGAGAAATGTTTCATATGAAGTATGACTTAACGCCCCATTGCCTTGCACAAGGAAATATATATGTATATATCTAAAATTAACAGCTTTAGATAACTTAAGAAAAACTATCAGTAACTGCGAATAGATGCGCTTGACCTCCTTATATCAGCGAATACCACAAGAAAATGATTGGCAGAAAGTCTATACCCAGCGCTTTCCTATTTATCCTCGACAAAGCCTGAATAAAGGTGAAAGCGCTTGGTACAGACTTTCTGTCTATCACTTTCCTGTGGTATTCGCTTATATAAAATATGTGTTACTTTGCAGGGTCGTTTATATATAAGTATGCTTTGTTTGAGTGTATATGCATAGGTTCCCTTCATTGTTGTATGTTTTTCAATGTGCTGAATATCCTTGTATACGTATGACTATTTCCGACATGTCAGTAACACAAGTTAGGTATGAGCTGATAACTAGTAGCGACTAGTCACTAGCTAGGGGGGAAGAACTTGTCCCTCTCCCATGACGCGAAATTATAATTTGCTTATAACTATTGAATTACACATAAGCTTATGCTCACTATATCCTATGAACATGGTGTCACTTATGCCTGTGGGAATATACTTGAGGTTATGCCCACTATACCATATGAAGATGGTGTCACTTATACCGAAGGGAACATAATTGGGCTTATACTCCCTATACCTTATGAAGATGGTATCACTTATGCCTATGAGAATATTATTGAGCTTATGCCCACTATACCCTATGAAGATGCTGTCACTGATACACCAATGGTAATATAATTAAACTAATGCCCGTTATACCTTATGAAGATGTTATAACTTTGGTAATAAAATACCTACGGAAATATAATTGAGCTTATGCCCTCTATGCCCTATGGAGATAGTGTCAGGGATAAATAAACACCATAAAAGTTAGTGAGCAAAACAATGTAACAAACATTTTGCCTTATACCATCATAACAGCAGCAGACTACCCTTTTACAAACATAAAATTTCTAGATGGTCTATTAATATACCGTCATCAGGGTGTCACAAATACGCCACTGCTTTCGGAATGACCATAAAAGCTCGTATTTATCCATTTCCCGTTCAACCACAAAAAAAAATAAATAAATAAAAAGCCATCAAACAGATTGTCATAAATCAAATTCTATTAAATTGCGTCCAAGGCCAGGGATTCATAAACGCCATTTGGTCTCTGAAAGTACTGCATTTATACATTTGCATAGATATTCCATTTGAATTCATATGAGCCCTTATTCCACGTGCTAATTTTATGGAAAGTAATGATACCAATACCGTAATGACGTATTTTACAATGGATTAAATCAATAAACATTTGATATCAAATTGAAGGACAATAAAATGTAAAATAATGTTAAGATTTTAAATTGTGAATATGCAACTTTTGCGTCATATTCTTATGACTAAAACACAATGGAAATCAGTAGTAGCATTTAATCTGAGCCGGCTTTTTTAAAAATTTGCCCAATAGGTTTAACAGTTTAGACTTGAGAGACATTGGTAGGATACTTAAAACCTAACCTGTGTTACTAAGGTAATATAAATGTGCTTTTTCTTCTTTGTACGTGTTATCGTCAGCATCGTCCTCATCGTCAAAATCATCTTCATAATCATTATCATCATTTCCATTAGCATCATTAGCCTCTTCATAACCATCATCATCAGCATCTTTATATAAAGTCATTATCATCGTCATTTCATAATCATCATCATTTTCATAATCATCATTATAATCATCTTCATAATCATCATCATTATCCTCATATTCATCATCACGATGATACTTTCCCATCTACCATCATTCACGATGATATTTTCCCATCCCATCATTCACGATTATACTTGCCTATCTCCCATAATTCACGATGATACTTTCTCATCTACTATCATTTACGATTATACTTGCCTATTCCAATCATTAACGATGATACTCTCCCATCCCATCATTCACGATTATACTTTACTATCGTTATCATTCACGATGATACTTTCCTATCTCCCCCTGGAAAAGGTCTGGAAGATGAATGAACATGTAATCGTTCCCACAGACCTTTCCTGTTTTCTTGTTATGTTCACTTAAGTTCATTCTTAGAATTATGAAGATGACGAGGATTCAGCTTCAGTTGTTGGCCGCCTCCGGAGATCTACATGAGCGTTAGAAATGTGCATCCACTTCTTTTTCAGGGGGGCAGTGGTGGGGGGGGGGGGGTTGTTGCTGTTAGGAGATATTATCCCTGTACGTAAGGTAATGAATTGCTCCAACACCCAAAAATAGGTTTTCCGATATTTCCCAAACGTGGCCACGACTACAAATACCTTTCTGAAGTTTGTGTGTTTTCGAAAGGAAATACGTTGATTTAATGTTCTTAATTTCCTTGAATGCGCTGTATATATGTGTGTAAGTATGTATAATGTGTATTTTATACTATATACGTTATACAGCTGTTATACGAATGAATACTCATTTGTTGATTAATGCATGAATCCTCCTTTAGCATCAGAAGTAAGTGATCACCCCAGGTTTAACAAAGTCCCTGTGGTAGAATTAGAAACAAAGGCTCGAGACATTTTGCAAGATCTTCGTTGTTTTTGTTCATTATAGGATGATGTCATTACCATTCCACACATCAATGTGCAAGGCTTTAAACAATGACCTCATTGTTCGCTGATGACTGGTGATTCCATAACCAGTTGTTTTGAGTTATGTCATCATACATAATCATGCGAATACAAATACGCCGAGGATGGGATACATTTACGTCCTACTGTGATTATTAGGTGAAGACAGGTCTGCGCATGCGCCAATTAATGTGGAGGTCGATTCATTCTAAAGCAATGACACTCCCTCTTGCAAAAGATATAGCCACTCTTGTTCCATATATCTCCTCATTTGTATCTTCCTCTCAGGTCTATTTCTCTTCTAACTGCTCCCTCGTCCTCCTCTTTACTCTCGCTATTATCGTTCAAATTTTCTCGCCCTTTCCCCTTTCTTTATGTTTCTTCCTGAGAAGTCCTTTTATAGTTAACGTCCTTCCTTTATTCTCGTATCGTCTTGCCTCTCCTCTCTGTGGGAGTTCTTACGTATTTATCTTTTATTATATGTCTAGTTTTCCATTATTCTCTCCACTGTTTGTGACTGGTAAATAATTTGTCATTCGTCTCCTCTTTCAGTAACCTCGCCCCAGTCTCATTGTTCAACCACTATATCGAAGGTTATCTATCTTCGTTTTTTGGCGAAAGTAATGGCCAGGCTCCCTAACCAAATGGACTTCATTTCCGGTAAATCCCCACTGGGTACAGACTGCTCCAAAAATCATGGATCCCATAACCACCTCTCTCTTTATGACCGCCTACATAAATGCTTGTGGGCGGTTGAGGGTCATAGACCTCCATGGACGGCTGAAGCGAGCGTCGTTTTGAAGAATTTTTAGTATTGCATTTATCTGATGGCCAATACGACTTTTTAATTCTGAAAGACTTAGGCAGTAAAATCGACTGTGGGTCGGTTTATCTGAAGTTTGATTTTTGTTTCATTTCAAAAGAGAAATTTGAAGCCTGACGAACTTTTAGATTGTGACACTTGACATGTGGTATTCGAATGGAGGACTAAATGTTAGTTAAAAGCAAACTTTCTCTTTTACATATTTGAAGGAAATTAAAATAATACTGTTAATTCCCAACCTTTATCTAACCAAGGTCTCATGGACAAAAAAGAAGAAGAAGAATGCCGAAGTATTTATTGATATTTCCCTTAAAAACAAATGAGCAAATAAATGGTTTTACCTGATTTTTTTTCAAATTGGATTAACAAAGACTACCGAAACATTCGAAGGTCGATCTAAAGTCGATGCCAGAGAGGCGTCACTGATTCTGGCTTAGTTTCCTGTTTCTCACTTGAATTTCTCATCGATATATAAGGAAACCACAAAGCAGAAGACAACAGGAGTAATGAAATATCCCAAAATGTAATTCCTCGGTTTCACGAATCTTTAATTAAAGCGCCACCAAAGCGATGTAGTTCACTTTTAAACAAAAACTGACCAAGAGCTGACCAGGTTATGTGTTCTTTGCTTATTATAGTAGATTCACATCAAGCGTGCATCTGATGTCTAGGCCCGTCCCTTACGACGCTCCTGATTGACTGTTGATAAGCCAATCACAGGGCTGGAAACTCTCAGTCTTTCGAGAAAGTTCACAGAGGCAGGATGTATGTTCCACCTCTTGAGAGATACGTCTTTCAAAATTATCCCTGAGGAGTGGTGGAACAAACATCCTGCCTCTGTGAACTCTCGAGAGAGATTGAGAGTTTCCAGCCCTGTGATCGTCTTATCAACAGCCAATCAGGAGCGTCGTAAGGGACGGGCCTAGACATCAGATGC
>NC_087211.1:51622440-51627440 GCF_015104395.2 Macrobrachium nipponense | reverse complement strand
GGGATGCTGGGGGGATGCTGTGGGGATGCTGTCTGCCTGCAAAAAAAAAAAAAAAAAAAAAAAACGCCCAACCTAACAAAGAGAGGAGGACGAGAATAGCCTGACGAAGTTTTGATGACGGTTCTAAATAATCAGACTTCAGGATGAGGTGCCAACCGAATAAGACTGTGTCTCCTGTACACACGCAAACACGCACTTGCTAGAGGGCAAGACTTGAGGTTTCTCCTTGGCGGGGAGGTGGGGGTGGGGGGGGGGGGGGGGGGGGGGGGGTGGGGGGGGGGAGATGAAACAAACGTACCGAAATGTTGAGTAAAAGTGCTTAAGTAAAATTATCACCCAAAGTCAAAGTATTTTTCAATACACACAAACACGCACGTGTAAGGTGAATAAAACTCGGGTTTATCCTTAGAGAGAAGATGAAACAAGTTAGAATTGTTGAGTAAGAAAATAGCTTCAAGTAAAAAATATAGTCCAAGGTCAAAGTATATGCCGTATAGACGCAAGCACACAAACACATACATGTGTTAGGAGAGCAAGGCAAAAACTAGGCGTTTCTCCTTATACGAAATAAACGTGCTGCAATGTTGAACAAAATGATCTCGAGTAAATATATAATCCAGGGTCAAAGAATCATAAGAAAATATGACCGAGAAAACGATTCAATCGGGCCACAAATGTCGCCATTACCAGAGTTTCTGTTGCAATTATGGCAACCTGGGCTATCCTTGCATTGCCAAATACGTAGACCGTGTAAATAAGCAAATGTAGAGGAAGGCACGAAAGTAATGAATGTTGTGATTAAAGGATTACAGAGAAATATCTTCAAATTAATAGAGGCTTAAGCAATAACTACAAAGTGACGATATGGTACCGAATTTACACTTTGTGTTCCTATTCCGTGTACCAGTTAGAGAGATTGGTTCCTCTTGTGCGAGTCATAATTTCAAGAAGTCATAACAGTACCAGGCTTTTCCTAATCAAAAGAGGTGACTTAATATTGATGAGGTCTTTATGCTCGAATCATCTATATAATTTGGTAAATGTTTCCTTATCCAGCACAAGCACTGTGTAAAAAGTCCCTTAATTACATAGTATTCTTTGCACCAACTCTGAATGCATTATTCCAAAACATTAGGTAGCTCCCTGTTTCACTAACATACCATACTATGTACTGTTTACACTTTTGTAAGTCAATTACATTTCTCATCTTACAATACAAGACCAGGTAATTAGAGGTCTTGATATCAAAAGCTTTACAATCGACGGTTAATATAGAATAAAATTTAAACAATTCTGGCCATACCAAAGTGTTGATTTGGTAATGAAATGGAGGCTGTCAACCCCATGACTGGGGCAATATCGGCCATTCAGTGCCATGTCAAAGTTTTAAACTACTGTCTTCCAAAAATAGCATGTGATTGCACCTCACGTGCCCAACCTCTCATGGGCACAATCACCCTCCTTATTGGATTGCAAGGCATCTGTCTAACTGCCTAAACAAAGAAGGGAATTACTAATGTGACCTGTACAAAAATAATGACAAAATAAAATGTAATATTAACTTCAAGGAAGAGGTACTTAAATGATAAGTGATTCTTCAGTACACCTACACGAGACCTATGAAGTTCAAGTGGTTTTCTCATCATTACCTGAAATAGCTAAATGGATAGGGTAACTGAAGGCTCCATTAAAAAGGAAATATCCTTGAAATAAGACACAAATACCTTAAGGATTATAAAATAAGAAGTTCTGTGAGAGAGAGAGAGAGAGAGAGAGAGAGAGAGAGAGAGAGAGAGAGAGAGAGAGAGAGAGACTGCGTTATAGACCAGAAGACTTTCCCACTTCCCTTTGTGCCGTTTCGGGATAAAGAGGCTGTCTGGTTGGCCAGGATGTTTTATGTATCAGATACCTTTCATGTCTTGGAATAGGATTAATTGTCGAACAAGGAAATAAGAGAGAAGAAGATAGACAACGAAATTGCGGATGAGAGAAACTGCAAGCCATCTGCCAATCGATTTTCCATCGATCCTGTCCGTATCTTTCTTGAGCATCTCTCAGCATTTTTTGGGGAAGGAAAATAATGATTCACGGAGCTCATAAGATGAAAATCATCCCTTGATAATATGGTATAATTTTTCTCTGGGGAAACTGAAAGACGATTCAAGTTCCACAGAAAACAAGAAAAAGAGCAGGCGACTATCCAGTTCTTTTCTTTATTTAATTTTTTGGAAATTCAAAAGGAATTGAGAAGAAAAACCCTCTTTAAAAACGTTCGTGCTCGTCCTTACAAGTTTCCAAGGACGAGGAAATTCCACCCAACTCATTTAAAATGCTTTTTCAAGGTCGATTACGTACGATTGCTAAAACAGCCCAGGGTCGATTAACCGGGATTTGCAAAATGCTTAAAGTCATTTCGGCTTAATGCTACGTCCTATTTGCATTTCCAATTGATTTTTAAAAGGAAAAAAAGAAAAGAGAAGAGAAAATGGTGAAGAAAAGTCCGATATCTATCTACGCTAGATGCTTTTTTCAGTTAAAATGGATATTTGCGTACTTGCTTTCGGCTCGAGTTCTTTAAAAAGAGAACATCCTAATCTTTATTTCAGTTAATTCTAGAAATATAATTTCTTAAGAGATATATGATATTTTAAGAGTTGTAGATCATATTGACGGAATTTCTAAGTGGACATTTACAAGGTGGAAAACCCGGATGTTCATATCTGAAGAGATATCAACATCCAAGGTTCTTTTCGACTCAGCAACTGCAAAATACTGTTGGAAAATGACTACAAATGGCATGACCGAAAAACATCCTCGACAAAGACCCTGCTCCCACAGAGCTATCCAACATTATATTCGGTTTTTGCATAATACTTGGCACTAAAGACACTTGCAGCTTTTTAAACGGTGGATTGAGGGGCTCTGTGATTCAAGTTTAGGCTCAGACTCGAACATACTCGATGAAGAGGACAATAGGGGTTCTAATGATACGAATTTATAGTTTCTTCTTGGAGGCAGCTGAAGAATTAGACCTAGTGGGTAAAGTAAACGAGAAAATTAGACTAGTTTTTCTTGGAGGTAGTTGAAGAATTTGGCCTAGTGGGTTAAGTAAAAGGACGAATTCTCTCTGGAGTAAAAGTACGTATTACAAATGAAAATACAGGACTAGTAGTTAATGTTTATCAATAGATAAGAAAAGAAATATATAGCATATGAGGACTTCGGGTAGGTGGCTATAAAGAGGAATGGTAACAAAAAAAAATAAGAAATAAAAAGTCTCGTCGTTCTAAGCCAGCGTGTAAGGGGAAGGACATTTTTACTCGGATTCCTTATGTATGGCTATTATGAAGTTTATTTTTTCTTTTTTTTTTCTTTTTTTTTTATTTCTTTTTACAAGAAAGTTAGATATGCGGCTCACGTTACCAGCTCCATTCAACAGGGACGGGGAAAAAATGTTATTTGCTGCCAAGCGTTATTGTTCAGTTAGAAAAAAATTGCATGTTCTCCAATATTTCCGATAAAATTTTCTCGTATGCAATCCTACATCTTTAAGGGGGGATTGAAAAGGACTTTGCAACTTGATAGAAAGTATTTAAAAGGATATGTAAGTAGTATTATGTAAAAAATGATAGGAATAATGTTGCAACTATTTCGTCAAAAAATGTAGAGAAATTTATGCAAGTATTTCTTTTTTTGTTTAGTTGAATTTTGCCATAATACAAAGCCTGAACGAGATATTCATTAATAAAAAAATCATATTCTTGCCGTCACCCCAGAGGGGGACAAAATTAGAATGATGTTGAACACCCTATCAGGAAGAATATAAAACTTATTCTAGCTCTTGCCTAATTTTTCCTTTATTCAACCCTTGTTGATTGGCACACTGATTACTTTGATAAATATGAGGGATGAGAGGATTAAGTTGGCAGACCACTGCTAGGGTTCGTTTGGAAAATTATAAAGTTTAATTATGCCATGGAGATAAAAAAAAAGCCCGGTAAAACACTGTATACACTTCGCAACCATATATTTCGGATACCAAAACTTCTGCATCTCTAACTGTTGAAATGGGGATAATTACTAAGTAACAAGAATATTTACAGTGTGGTATGTAGATGCCAGTTGGCCTTGGATGGAAAGGGGTCATTCCTTTTGTGTTTTGGTGTTCGTTAATTCCCACCTGCGTCGAGGACCAAAACATGAAGGAATGGGAATGACCTCCCGTCCATTCCAGGTCAACGGAGATCTACCCACCTGCGTCGAGGACCAAAACATGAAGGAATGGGAATGGCCTCCCTTCCATTCCAGGTCAACGGAGATCTACGTACCACTAACATCGTATTGCCACACCTGCAGCTGCCTTATAAATTCTCTTGTCACTCAAAATTCATCCACATTTCACCAGTGATCAGGGATGCAAAAGGTTTGTTTTAATGGTCCTATTCAGCATCATAGTACGATGTTAGATTACAGTGCAAGACTTCCATGAAAGTCTGAGCACTCTTAAAGTGATTATCTTAATTACTCCCGGTCCTAAATAAATAAATACATAAATAAATAAATAAATAAATAAATAAATAAATAATAATAATAATAATAATAATAATAATAATAATAATAATAATAATAATAATAATAATAATAATAATAATAATAATAAAGCAAGAATGCTTTGAGAAAAATAATCAAAGAGAATGTGACCCCTACCGAAGCCGACAAAGAACTTGAACTTGTAATTTATTACCAAATCGACGTAACCGGGACTTTTTATGAAGAACAACCGACCCCCCCCAGCAAGAGACCTCTTGAAACAGTCGAATGTAGTCTACCAATTCTTATGCCCGTCCGTGGGATGTCCGGCTCTTACGTTGGTATGACTTCTATGAAACTGCCCAAGAGGATTTCCTGCCACGTACAAGAAGGAGCGATTAAAAACCATATCATGACAGCACACCAGGAAGCTATCTCCCGCGACGGTATTATCAAGAATATAAAGATAA
>NC_087211.1:51611703-51621940 GCF_015104395.2 Macrobrachium nipponense | reverse complement strand
ATTAAGTAACAAAAGATTATGATCCAAGTCTTACTGGACTAACTTAAAAAATCCCAACAGTAAAATGTTCTAAACTGTATTGGTCACACCAAATGTCTCCCTTGGTCCCCACATAGTTCCTTGCCAGAACCGTCTGTTTCAAAGACATAAGAACACCCCGTAAGTACACACATAAGTTAAACAACAGAGATCAAAGATTGAATATTCCCATAAAAATGTCAAATAGATAACAAGCCACTCTTTGGCTAAAGCAGTTCAAAACTCACCCAAGCAGCCGGAATATTTTAAACACATATATACAAACACTTTCGGAGAGCACCACGGATCCTGCCTTTCTCTCAAAGCCGCCTCTATGCAAATCCACCATAGACTTGCATATGATACATTATTAACCAGAAGAGGGGCACAGCACATACGAATGCACATTTCGTTAGTGCCTCATATTTACTGGCTGCAAACCAGTTTTCCCAAAGGCACTTTGGAAAGAGTTCATAAACTGTCGTACATTGACTTGTCTTTCTATGCAGTTTTATCTCACGCCACCCCACAGAAACCATTGATCAGCTTTTCTCAGGTCGTTGCTTCTCCACATTCCAATAGGTCACAGCGAACATATTGGCAATATATCATTAATCATAACCTAGGCCTACATATATATATATATATATATATATATATATATATATATATATATATATATATAGATAGATAGATAGATAGATAGATAGATAGATAGATAGATATACGACCTAGAAGTAATGAATAATACTACAAGTGACACCAGAATAGCAGAGCAATGATGACGAACTTAGAAAGGACAGAATGACAGCGAGAAGCCGGACTGAAAGATGATGCAATTTAGAGTGTAGCTCTCGTAGTTTCAGATAGAATGTGGGAACGTGTGGTAGTCCCAGTACAAAATTCAGCGAAGTGCGAGAAACGAAGAGATTCAGTCCTGTTACTGACAACGACTGCAGAGAGCTAATGCAAAGACAGTTAAGAGTAGATCCACATCAACCATGCATTTGATGTCTAGGCCAGTCCCTTACGACGCTCCTGATTGGCTGTTGATAAGCCAGTCACAGGGCTGGAAACTCTCAGTCTCTCAAGAGAGTTCACATAGGCAGGATGTATGTTTCATCTCTCCCGAGAGATAGTTTTGAAAGACGTATCCCTCAGGAGAGGGGAAACATAGATCCTACCCATGTGAACTCTCGAGAGAGACTGAGAGTTACCAGCCCTGTGATTGGCTTGTCAACAGCCAATTAGGAGCGTCGTAAGGGACTGGCCTAGACATCAAATGCACGGTTGATGTGAATCTACTGTAGTAGTGAAAGAGGAGTAGCTATATGTCTACCTGGTCATACGGATGTACAAAAACAGAATGTTCGTTTTACCTGAAGAGGAACATTTCAGTATTAGTTTATGCTGTGTCATCAAGGCAAGTGAGTGATCAGAAATGACTGTGTGTATGGGGAGAAGCTGAAGAAAAATAGGCTAAGATCAAGGAATGTGGGGGACATAAAATTCATAGATGGAGTCTTGTTATTACAGACATACAGTTGAAGGGTTAAATGAAGGAAATGGTGAAATCATAATAATCATAATATGAAAGACACAGCGGAAATAAAATGAGCTTGTCTGATGTACAATTGTTGCACAAAGGAAAACTTTAGTGAAATACACAAGAAGAAGTACAGTATAGTCTGGGAGTATGTTATAGACAAAATATGAGCAATAGTACTTAGGTATGAAATATGACAGAAGACTTTAGGACGCAAAATAAAAAGGTGGTGTTTTAGAGAGCCAAATTCAGATAGCAAGTTTGATGGAGCTGAGCCAACTGGTGTAAATGGTGAATTCACTTTCGAAAAGATGATAGATATTCTACTCTGGGTCTACGTTAGAAACAAAAATATGGGAAAAAAAAGTTATACTTCAGAGAACCAGATCTAGCAAGAAAGGCTAATGGATCTGAAAAAAAAAATGTGTAAATAGAGTGAAGTTCTTTGAAATGAATGGCTATTACAGAGTTACCCTTTGGCTCAAAAATATTCACATCATTATCACAGTTTTTGGATAACTTTTTTTTTTAATAAATTTACATAAATATTTTCATAATCAGCTGTCCAATAACGAACTGTATTGTTGGGGTATGCAAAAACGAGTATGCTACTCACTTTCCAACTTACGATAAGTAAAGAAAGAAGACCATTTTCAACGCCTAAAGCTTTACATTAATTCCAATCTCGTTCCTTTAGCAAATATCACGGGAAGGCCAAATCTCCATTCTTTTCCTGCGTAGACTTTTCGTGGACGCGAGACTCTCTCAGCTAAGCGAGATTCGAGCGAGTTTGCATATTTACGAGAGCGCAGATATAATATTCATTCTTATATCCAATGGTTATATTGGAAGGTTCGAATGGGTGGGAATGGCGTCCAATTACCCGTTTCTTTTATTCCTCCCTGCAAAGATTCATCCATTCCTTGCTGTTTTAGTTTCCTGTTGTAACTAATGATGCTCGCTGCTGGCTGCTCGCAGAGCATTGATAATTGGCAGAGCGTCGGCATTTCAATAAACTATATGCACAATACATGATTATTTTCCCAGCATTTTACATACACATTGTTGTTTGATCATGTCGAGTACAATTGAGAATAGCTTTCTGCATAAGAGTATCAACGTCATGTGCGATCATCTGGTCTTTCGCTCATGCGTGTGGATCCCAGAACATCTAATAGCAAATTAAAACAAATCAGTTGTGGTTGGTGTCATGGCGTGCCACTCAGATGTCGCAGGTTCGTGTCTCCCCCCGGGGCTATAAAAAACCACTGGCTCTGTATCACGATCAGTGATTGCCACAGTGTGCTTGGTGTATGTGAATAGGTTTCACCTACTGAAAAAATAAATAATAATAATGTTGTTAACAAAACATTCGTTGTGCTTATAATTCCAGTCCTCAAGCCACAAGAGCTTTTAAATATGGTCATAGTGTATTCAACGCGCACAGTTCTTGGAGAGGTGACCCTTCCTGAACGGTTTCCAGAAAAGAACAGCAAAGCTACTTTGCTGAAAAATAATACTCTTCTTCCTATTTTCCATCCCCATCATCTTCATTTTCTCTGTTTCCCTCCAACTCTTTCATCTTTCCTCCACCCGTTTTCGTTTCTCGTCTTCTTCACACCCCCCACACCTTTTTTTGTATCTATTGGCAGTTTTTTTTTTTTTTTTCTATCTCCTGCCTTTTGGTTTCTGAATTTTTCTCTCGACATTTCCTTTTCCTTCCTTTCTCTTCGTTATATTTACCTTTTTTCCAAATCGTACGAAGAGAATGTAATTCCTTTTGACAATTCTATTTCTTTCCTGTCTCTTCGTTATATTTGACTTTTCTAAAACCGTACGAAAGGGAATTATTTTTTTTCCAAATCATACGAAAGGGAATGAATTAATCTTAAAAAAAGAAGATGTACTTTGTTGTACAGGGTGTCCATAAAGTCCTAATACCATTACAAGTATTTATTGATCAGAATAGTACTTGACTTTATGGACACCCTGTTGAATAAATAAATAAAACAGTTATTCATTGGCAGTTACACTCGAAACATTGGTCGTCAAAATTGCTGAAATAGCAAATTTTCTAATTACGAATTTATTTATCTCATGTGCAATTTTTTTTCTGTAAATTAGTGTGAGTTGTGCCATTTCGCTCCTTATAAAATATTAAAGTGATAACGGCCATCTCATACATGTTAACGGAGAGGGGGTGGTTATACGGGGGGGGGGGGGCTAGGGGGGCGGGAGTGTAACTAAGTTAAAATAGATGAAAAGATATTCCATTTGCTGCTCAAAGTTCTGGCCCTTTATCGTATAACTAAAGTTGTTTGAATTCGTTTGGAAATTACTGTAAAGAATGACATATTGCCTTCTAATGTAGCTCCAATAAGGAGGGATTTTTTTTTTGTGAAATCGATATAGCCATGATTAGTTATTAATGAATCATATAAACTAGGACTATTTCCAATTAACCGCTGTCGTTCTTTCCCGCAGGTAATGCTTGAATGAAGTAAAAAAAGGAATTAAAACAAAAGCAAACTGTAAGAACAGGAGACTCAATTTAGAAAAGAGAAAACTACTCCTTGATTTTAATTGCTCTGGAGTATTTTTTGGATGGCAATCAGCAGGAAAAACCTCTCCCAGTTTTAATTCACTCTTGATTGGCCAAATCAAGGGTGGGGCTATTAGCTAAAGTCCTCTGTTCGCGCTGAACGCTAAATAACATTTCGATTTCCCATATCATATATATATATATATATATATATATGTGTGTGTGTGTGTGTGTGTGTGTGTGTATATATATATATATATATATATATATATATATATATATATATATATATACATATTTTATAAATATATATACAAATATATTTCTATATACATGTACAATATTTATAGTAATATATGCATATATATAAATAAATTTATATATATACTTATACTAAGACCTTTTCATCCTAACACTTCTATTTTGATATCAACTCAGCATCACTGTTTTAGAGCCCATTCTCTTCTCCTTTAGCATATGAATTCCATACCATAACCATTTTTACCTACCTAATGATAATAAGAACCTGATACATTTAAAATGTATATTTTCTTGATCACATTAACTTGTGTTTTCGCTACATAATACATTTCTGTATTACCACTGGGATCTTATGACTAACACTGATATCTGTTTATTAAAATTTACCCAAACACTGACCAATACTTTAGAGAGGGACGGAGGCATCCATCTTTCACAAGATTTGTTTATGTCATCTCTTTAATTCTGATGCGAAGGAAAGGAAAAGAAAAAACACATCAAAGCTAATAAGATCTTTTAATTTTTTTTCTTTAACTGTGTACGTGGGAAAATGAAAGAAACCACACACCAAGGTAGTAAGATTTCATGATGTTTCTCTTTAATTCTGATACGAAGGAAAGGAAAAGAAACCACACACCGAGGGTAGTAGTACTAATAGGCCTAACTTTCATCAAAGGGAAAGTTGTGGGAAAACGACATAGAGTCTAAATTAAATATTTTGTGGCACAGGGGGGGGTGGGGGGGAAACTGAAGCAGATACTAAATTCTACTTGCTTTGTTGTTGATGCAACGAAGCGATCTACAAGCAGAAGAATCAGAATTGCTGTTGTGTCTTTAATTCATAGAATCAAGGAAACAATAGCAGAAAAACAGACAACATTTATGCGTCGATGGTGATCGTGACGCAGCCATACAAAATTAATCAACCGTCCAGCATGATTAATCAGGAAGCAATTGATGAGGCGAGTGATTTTAGTCGACGACGCAATAACGCGTTTTTCATTTTGATCAGGTATAATTGAAATATGATACTGGAATCACTTATAGCTCAAAACATTTTCTTTAAGGTCTTATTACAAGTTTTAAAAAAAAAATCATTGCTACGTGACTATCTAAATTCTATTCCCGTTATTTTCCTGCAATCAAACGTCACTAGAGTCAGACGTACAATGTTTTCTAATGTTCCGCTTTCCTACGCCCTTTAACTCGGTTTAAAAGATGTGGCCCCAACCAAGACAGGCCCCTCTGCAAGGAGAGTTTACGAATTCAACGTACAGCTACTACCATTTAAGTAATTATTCGGTGATTTTTTTTTCTGCCACGTACGACACAGTCACTCAATTACAAGCGGCGTGAAGCAAGGACATCACACATCAATTGTGGGACTTGTGGCTGTTGTTTGCAAAGCGCAGGTTATCACTAGCCTATTGCTGTTTTTCAGCGAGTTTTCTTGAACATTTAACAGATTATTATCAATTCGGTGCTTTGTACTTCTACCGTTCTTTGTATAAGCAAGAGACACACCTGTTTTAAGAACTTGGGAAACGATTGGCTAATAAAAATAGTGAATGATTTACGAGACAAATAAGAGTGTCTCGACTCACGTGCGGTAGTGACTTGGATGTTATCGCCAGTACAAAAATGAACACAAAATGAAAGTATAGAATGTTGTTGCCCAAAAGTCTGATAAGATAAGGTTGGTTGGGTCATGTGGATTGGATTCGAGGAATTCAGGCTAAAATCCCGAGCAACTTCAGCCATTTATTGATAAAGAAACTGGAAAGAAATTGGTTTGGTGGGATAGCAAGATAGGCCTAGACCTAGAAAATAAGTGAGAGGTAGTACAACGGTTCAAAAATGACACTGGGAGATAACTCCATACTTGCACTGAGAAGTAATAGCAAGACTGAAGACAGGAAGCGATAATGAAAGCAAAGTAAAAGGCTAAAAACTGCGTGTAGCTAGGGGCTGAGATGACGCTTGCAAACGTCCTTTAGTCATGGCTGGATAAGCCATCTCACGCCCTCACGCCACACAAGCCACAAGTTCAATTTCTAGTCTCTGCAGTGGGAATATTACGCTAACGTAATATTCCTGGCCTTGTTTTCGGTTGTTTACGCATTCTGACCTGAAGAGTGAAAGTGAAAGTCGAAGTGAAATTTTGAGAAGAAAGTGCTATGAAAGTTGGAGGGGATTTCATCCACAACCTCACAAACCGAACCATAAAAGAAACTTCCTTTGTGATAAACTTTTCCTGTAAGATGATGATAAGTCAAACTAATGATTTTTTCACTTACAGAATTTGGTTCTTAAAGTGCTCGTAATACATACGTATAATGGTATAGATTATAACCTTTGAATATTCATAATAATGATTATGAATAATATACTTATTTCACTTTTATAGTTTTTCCATATTATGCAAAAAGGGAAATCTATTAGAGTTTGAATTAAATCTATGTATACATCACTTACCCCATTTACATCTTTTTATGTGCATAATGAAAACCTTTTTGTTCCCAATGAATTTGTTCTTTCAACCTATGAAAAGAATCAGGGTATTAGAGTTTACTGTTACCAAAAGTAGTGATGGTTCATCTTTTCAAGGCTTATGCAATCTGTTATTCCGTGAAGTTTCTTAGAACTTCGCAAAATTAATCAGGTTAATTGAGATGGACTTCCTCGTTTTCTTTGTATAGTCTTTTAATCCACATTGCTCGACCAACCTCACAATTCGTATAGCCAAATGACTGTGCTCTCTCTCTCTCTCTCTCTCTCTCTCTCTCTCTCTCTCTCTCTCTCTCTCTCTCTCTCTTTATATATTTTATATATATATATATATATAATATATATATATATATATATATATCTATATATATAATATATATAATATATACGTCTTTAGAATCCAATTTTGCTTTCAATTTCCATTCCAGCGCTGAATGGCTTCGTAGATCCCATCGTTTAGCCTTTGGCCAAAATTTTCTTTCAAGGTTTTGTTCTTCTACCTCAAAATTTTTTTTTTTTTTTTTTTTTTTTTTTTTAAGAAATTACGCAGCTTTTCTCAGCCTGTTACCCCACCAACTTTCCATTATGTTCACTCTTTTCGAGGCAAGATTTTATTTATTTATTCTTTTTTTTTACGTATGTACTGTTCGTATACAATTCACCTTTCATTTTCCTGGCTCAACTCGAGAGAGCCAGAACTATTACTTTTTGTCTTATAAAACAATGACACTCAACATAGATATAGATATATATATATATATCATATATATATATATATATATATATATATATATATATATATATACATGATAATATATATATATAGAGAGAGAGAGAGAGAGAGAGAGAGAGAGAGAGAGTGAGAGAGAGAGCGGACGAGAAGAGAGATAGAGAGAGAGAGAGAGAAGAGAGATGGAGAGAGAGAAAAAATGATCATATATACAGTCGTGTGTATATATACTAATATATATATATATATATATATATATATATATGTATATATGTGTGTGTGTGTGTGTGTGTGTGTGTGTGTATATGTGTATGTGTATGCATATATTCATACATACACATATACATACTCTCCTGAGCAAGTATAAGTACAATACGCCTGAACCTTCTTCCAGTCACGTATTAGAGCTATATTTCCTCAGGTTCATACTTTAGGGACACAGCAGTGATTAAACTAACGAAATCATATATTAAATCAATCGCCCCTCAAAAAATAAAAAAAGGATAAAAAAGTAAGTAAAAAAAAAAAAAAAGGAAATATCCGACGTGAAAAAAGAAATTCTGCCCCTGAAGACGAAAATATTCCGGCGTAGAATATTGCAGAAATATACGGAGTGTATTTTCCCCGGGCCGTAAAAAAAAAAAATCTTTCCTACTGTTGGCGTATCACTTCCTCTTGAGAGTTGCCATACGTCATTCTTTCCCCTATTCATTTCCTCTTCCTCTACAGCCTCCGGTAAGGAGGAGGTAGGTACTGCTGCCTGGCTTCTTCGTCTCACTGGTAATGCGTTGTGTTTATATATAATATATAATATATATATATATATAATATATATATATATATATATATATATATATATATATATTTATATGATGAACTTGATCACGAAGTATATAAAACGTGATGCTATGTATAAAGGATAAAGGTTTTTTGCCACGAAGGAAAAAATGAAAAAGCGAGATAGCCAAATACTTTCGGTCCTGTTCGGACCCTTTACTGAGGCAAACTTATTTTACAGAGAACAACATAGTCAAAAGAAAGCTTAATATACAAACGGACACTACAATATTAGCAAGCAATAAGGGCGATTTTCACTCTACAGAAGGGAGGAGTCGCCTGAGGGAAGCCACACCTTGAAGGATACACGCAGTAAACAAGTGATTTTCCCAGAAAACAGTACAATTTGAAAGAACACGGGAGCATATACATTTTAATATCATGAATTTTTATACAAATTTTCTCAAAAAAATTATTTTAATGAAAAGACGAAAGAAAATATAATATATATATCAAGCAAGAGAAAGAGGGACAGAAAATATCGAAACAGAGAGAGAGAGAGAAAGACAGAGAGAGAGAGAGAGAGAGAGAGAGAGAGAGAGAGAGAGAGAGAGAGAGAAAGAAATAATAACTATATACATGTGGGACTAATTATTAGTTGTTCATCAATATATTTTTAGGTCCTTCATAAAACATCTTACAAAATATATGGGGTCCAAAATGGTACATTCCGCCCAGACTAAGATTTAGGTTGTTTTTATTAGTGATTTGTATAATTGCCGATTCCAGTCAATTTCTTGAAACATAATCATTAGATCTAGCAATTACCGAGGTATCACCCAAATTAATACAATGAGATTTTTCACTCAGATGGATAAACAGTGCATTTGAAGTCTGGGCTGTTCTAACTGAATACATATGCTGCTTAATCCGAACACATAAATTTTTACTTGACTGACCAACGTAAAACGATGGGCAATCCTTACAAGGAATTTTGTAAATGATGTTATTATTTGTTACGGGACTATTCTTAATTAGCATATCTTTAATGGTATTGTTATAAGAGAACACTACATTAACATTAAACGATTTAAATATTGATTTTATGGTTTCAAATCCACGAAAATAAGGTAAGCTAAGTACATTTTTAGGCATTTCTTTTTCATTAATAGCAACATTATAAAACTTTTTGTGAGCTTTTTGATAACATAAATCAATTAAATGAAGTGGGTAGCAGAGATCGTTTCCTATCTTTTTTATGTATTCTATTTCTTGGTCCAGATATTGTGGACTCATGATACGCAAAGCGCGTAGGAACATAGAAGAAAAAAAAATTGAAATTTTAATATTAAGATGGTGGCTAGAATAAAAATGTACATATGTTAAATTATTTGTGGGTTTTCTATAAATACTGAATTTGCGTTGGAAAGATTCTCTATGTATTAATACATCTAGGAAAGGGATGACATTGTTATTTTCAATTTCAACAGTGAATTTTATGGATGTCACTAAATTATTCAATTTAGACAGTAAATCATTTACATCGATACCACCAGGTAAGACTACTAAGATATCATCGACATATCGGTACCATTTTAAGGGGATAAGTGTGATATTCGGGAGGTGTTGTCTCTCAGAAAATTCCATATATAAGTTTGAAAGGAGAGGTGATAAAGGGTTACCCATGGCCATACCAAATATTTGTTGGTAATATTTTCCATTAAAAATAAATCTGCAATCACAAATACATAACTTAATTAAGTAAATTATGTGACTAACGGACATAGGCAATTCATGCAGTACAAGTTCATTACTTGAATATTCTAGCACAGAGTCAATAGGGACTTTTGTAAAC
>NC_087211.1:51581703-51606703 GCF_015104395.2 Macrobrachium nipponense | reverse complement strand
AGAGTGGTAATTGATCTGCTTTCCTTCAATTTACTTAAAGTGACTTAGAACCAGGGAAGTACTTAGACTTCTGAAATCAGGGAAATACTTAGACTTTTAAAGTTGTTGATGGAGTGATGCCCTTTGATTAATTTAATTACTTACAAGATTACCTCACACCTGTTTTGATGAAGGGTAATCTCCACTTTGGGGGGGTCCCGATTGTAAAAAATCGTAAAAAATATTTGCCAAAAATACATTAATCAAGACAGGCTAATGAAATTTCCAGGCATTATTAGCACTATAATAATGCATATTCTCTGTGAGTTTTATCATCCTACAGGGAAAATTAATGATTTTATGAAAAAAAATGTGAAAAAAACGGAAATTTCCGGGCCCTCGTACTGAAGGTTATTTGGTGATTGGTGAGAAACTACAGTCTTGAATAGAAATTCGGTCTGACAGAATGTTGGTATATCAACCTGGAACATGCACACAAAAAATTATCAAAATAGAACAGTAAAAAAGCACGTAATAACAAAAAAAAAGAGCAACAACTTCGTAAGTTCAGCGAAAGGCCGCCGATAATCAGGACTATAGCTAGGAAGAAATATTCAGGAAAAATTCAAATCTCGATTTAGGGACAAAAAACCTTTTGAGAGTTTGTAGTTATTATGTCACTTGATAGCCTAAAACATCTAAAAATTATATTATTTAGGACAATAAAGAAACCCCCCCCCCAAAAAAAAAAAAAAAAAAAAGGGTGGGGGTGTTTTTTTTTTCTTTGATTGTCATAACAATAATAATTTTTAGAGTGTTTTAGGCTATCAAGTGACATAATAACTACAAACTCTCAAAAGGTTTTGTCCCTAAATCGAGATTTGAATTTTTCCTGAATATTTCTTTCTAGCTATAGTCTGATTTTTCGACGGGGCTTTCGCTGAACTTACGAAGTTGTTGCTCTTTTTTTTGTTATTACGTGCTTATTTACTGTTCTATTTTGAATAATTTTTTTTTGCATGTTCCAGGTGGATATACCAACATTCTGTCACACCGAATTTCTATTCAAGACTGTAGTTTCTCACCAATCACAAATAACCTTCAGTACGAGGGGCCCGGAAATTTCCGTTTTTTTTTTTTTTTCACATTTTTTTTTCATAAAATCATTAATTTTCCCTGTTAGGATGATAAAAAAAACTCAGGCAGGGAAATATGCATTATTATAGTGCTAATAATGCCTGAAAATTTCATTAGCCTGTCTTGATTAGTGTATTTTTGGCAAATATTTTTTATGATCGGCACCCCCCAAAGTGGAGCCTACCCTGAACTTAGTCTGATTTTCTGCAATACTGGTAAGTTGTTAAGGGATCACTGTTGCCTTTAGAGTATTCAGTCGTTTAATACCTGTGATGAGGGTTCAGGTGTCTGGCTTTTGTGTGAGGTTAACAATTGATGAATGGTAACCAGATACTTGGCACTTCGTAGCAATACATATATATATTATATATATCTATAATACATATATATATATATATATATATATAATATTTGTATATATATATATGTATATATATATATATATATATATATGAGTGTGTGTATTTGCATATATGCATTATGTAGGTTTGTATAAACCTACATAATGCATATATGCGATTTACATGTGGAAATAAATGGGGATATTTCGCTCTCGTCGAAATGATTTACCTTTTGCGAGTAAATCCTGAAATCAAACGTTGATTACAAGTCTCGTTCGTAGCGGGGATCAGGCAGCTCGTTATAGAGAAATCGAGGTCGACTACGGTAATTAAAAAGATTTTTTCCCCTCATTAGGATAACTTTACAGCTTACAGGAGACCCTTCTCTGAGTTCAGTTACAGATTACAGCAACGACCGTGAAATTTACAGTTCAGAAAATATAGCGGTCGCCGCTTCTTGTCTGTCAATTTTTAAACCGAGATCTTTCACATTCGCAATTGATCCCTGATCTCGTTTTCCTGCCGAGAACAACCAGACTCGCTGAACAGCAGCACCAGTATGGAATTGATGTGCATCGCTGTGGAACCTCTCAGTTCCAAAGGTCCTTTATTCCGCGCACCGTTGGACCGTGGAACAGCCTCCACTGAGGAAGTCTTGCAATTGGAACTTCAAAAGTTCAAGCGGAAAGGCATTGCATTATACCCTTATACAAGTACCTTTGTATCTTTATAATTTACGTACATTTTTATTTATTTATTTATTTATTTATTTATCTGTTTTTCTATTAACTGAACTCTTTATTTATTTATTTATCTGTTTTACTATTAACTGAACTCTTTATTTATTTATTTATCAGTTTTACTATTAACTGAACTCTTTAATTATTTATTTATCTGTTTTACTATTAACTGAACTCTCTATTTATTTATTTATCTGAACACTTTATTTATTTATTTATCTGTTTTTCTATTAACTGAACACTTTATTTATTTATTTATCTGTATTTCTATTAACTGAACTCTTTATTTATTTATTTATCTAATTTACTATTAACTGAACTCTTTATTTATTTATTTATCTAATTTACTATTAACTGAACTCTTTATTTATTTATTTATCTGTTTTACTATTAACTGAACACTTTATTTATTTATCTGTTTTACTATTAACTGAACTGTTTGTTTATTTATTTATCTGTTTTACTATTAACTGAACTCTTTATCTATTTATGTGTCTGTTTTACTATTAATTGAACTCTTTATTTGTTTATTTATCTGTTTTACTATTAACTAAACTCTTTATTTATTTATTTATTTATCTGTTTTACTATTAACTGAACACTTTATCTATTTATCTATCTGCTTTACTATTATCTGAACTCTTTATCTATTTATTTATCTGTTTTACTATTAACTGAACTTTTATCTATTTATGTATCTGTTTTACTATTAACTGAACTTTTTGTTTATTTATTTATTTATCTGTTTTTCTATTATCTGAACTCTTTATCTATTTATTTATCTGTTTTACTATTAACTAAACTTTTTGTTTATTTATTTATTTATCTGTTTTTCTATTAACTGAACACTTTATCTATTTATGTATCTGTTTTACTATTAACTGAACACTTTATTTATTTATTTATCTGTTTTACTATTAACTGAACACTTTATGTATTTATGTATCTGTTTTACTATTAACTGAACACTTTATTTATTTATTTATCTGTTTTACTATTAACTGAACACTTTATCTATTTATGTATCTGTTTACGATTAACTGAACACTTTATCTATTTATTTATCTGTTTTACTATTAACTGAACTTTTTGTTTATTTATTTATCTGTTTTACTATTAACCGAACTCTTTATCTATTTATTTATTTATCTGTTTTACTATTAACTGAATTCTTTATCTATTTATTTATCTGTTTTACTATTAACTGAACTCTTTATTTATTTATTTATTTATTTATCTGTTTTACTATTAACTGAACTTTTTGTTTATTTATTTATTTATCAGTTTTTCTATTAACTGATCTCCTGTTTCTGTATTTCTCATTAGCTTCTGTTATTTCTTCAGAATGAACATCATATTCTTTGGAAGTTTAAAGTTCAAATCGAACTGTCCCTGTGGTCTTGTTCAATATGAATAGGTTTCATCTTCTGAATAATAATAATATAATAATAATAATAATAATAATAATAATAATAATAATAATAACTAATAATAATAATAATAATAATAATAATAATTTTTTTCTATTTTCCTTACAATTCGCTTCTCAGGCTCAGCGATGTTTCTGAGTAACTGGCCAATATTCATATTCCCAATATGAATATTGTCTAGTTACTCAGAAACATCGCTGAGCCTGAGAAGTGAATTGTAAGGAAAATAGAAAAAAAAACAAAGATATATAAAATAAACTCGCGTAATTCTGCCATTCTTTTTAACGTATTTGGCCTAAAAGGGGTCTTCTACCAAAAGTATTTGCCTATTAGGGTCTTCTACCAAAATATTATTATTATTATTATTATTTACTTATTATTATTATTATTATTATTATTATTATATTATTATTATTATTATTATTATTATTATTATTTATTTATTTATTTATTTATTTAGGACCGGGAGTAATTAAGATAATCACTTTAAGAGTGCTCAGACTTTCATGAAAGTCTTGCACTGTAATCTAACATCGTACTATGATGCTAAATAGGACCATTAAAACAAACATTTTGCATCCCTGATCACTGGTGAAATGTGGATGAATTTTGAGTGACAAGAGAATTTATAAGGCATCTGCAGGTGTGGCAATACGATGTTAGTGGTACGTAGATCTCCGTTGACCTGGAATGGAAGGGAGGTCATTCCCATTCCTTCATGTTTTGGTCCTCGGCGCAGGTGGGTAGATCTCCTTTGACCTGGAATGGACGGGAGGTCATTCTCATTCCTTCAATTTTTTGTCCTCGACGCAGGTGGGTAGATCTCCGTTGACCGTGGAATGGAAGGGAGGTCATTCCCATTCCTTCATGTTTTGGTCCTCGACGCATAAAGGACCGGTGGGAATTAACGAACACCAAAACACAAAAGGAATGACCCCTTTCCATCAAGCCAACTGGCATCTACTACCACACTGTAAATATTCTTGTTACTTTAGTAATTATCCCCCATTTCAACAGTAGAGATGCAGAAGTTTTGGTATCCGAAATATATGGTTTGCGAAGTGGTATACATGTTTTTTTACGGGCATTTTTTATTTTTTTTTTATCTCCATGGCATAATTAAACTTTATATTTCCCAAACGAACCCCCAGCAGGTCTGCCAACTTAATCCTCTCATCCCTCATATTTATCAAAGTAATCAGTGTGCCAATCAACAAGGGTTGAATAAAGGAAAAATTAGGCAAGAGCTAGAATAAGTTTTATATTCTTCCTGATAGGGTGCTCAACATCATTCTAATTTTGTCCCCCTCTGGGGTAACGGCAAGAATATGATTTCTTTATTAATGAAGATCTCGTTCAGGTTTTATATTATAGCAAAATTCAACTAAACAAAAACGAAATACTTGCATAAATTTCTCACATTTTTTGACGAAATAGGTGCAACATTATTCCTATCATTTTTTACATAATACTGCTAACATATCCTTTTAAATACTTTCTATCAAGTTGCAAAGTCCTTTTCAATCCCCCTTAAAGATGTAGGATTGCATACGAGAAAAAATTTTATCGGAAATATTGGAGAACATGCAATTTTTTTCTAACTGAACAATAACGCTTGGCAGCAAATAACATTTTTTCCCCGTCCCTGTTGAATGGAGCTGGTAACGTGAGCCGCATATCTAACTTTCTTGTAAAAAGAAATAAAAAAAATGAGAAAATAAACTTCACAATAGCCATACATAAGGAATCCGAGTAAAAATGTCCTTCCTCTTATACGCTGGCTTAGAACGACGAGACTTTTTATTTATTTTTTTCTGTTACCATTCCTCTTTCTAGCCACCTACCCGAAGTCCTCATATGCTATATATTTCTTTTCTTATCTATTGATAAACATTAACTACTAGTCCTGTATTTTCATTTGTAATACGTACTTTTACTCCAGAGAGAATTCGTCCTTTTACTTAACCCACTAGGCCTAATTCGTCAACTACCTCCAAGAAAAACTAGTCTAACTTTCTCGTTTTACTTTACCCACTAGGTCTAATTCTTCAGCTGCCTCCAAGAAGAAATTATAAATTCGCATCATTAGGACCCCTATTGTCCTCTTCATCGAGTATGTTCGAGTCAGAGCCTAAACTTGAATCACAGAGCCCCTCAATCCACCGTTTAAAAAGCTGCAAGTGTCTTTAGTGTCAAGTATTATGCAAAACCCGAATAAAATGTTGGATAGCTCTGTGGGAGCAGGGTCTTTGTCGAGGATGTTTTTCGGTCATGCCATTTGTAGTCATTTTCCAACAGTATTTTGCAGTTGCTGAGTCGAAAAGAACCTTGGATGTTGATATCTCTTCAGATATGAACATCCGGGTTTTCCACCTTGTAAATCTTCACTTAGAATTTCCGTCAGTATGATCTACAACTCTTAAAATATCATATATCTCTTAAGAAATTATATTTCTAGAATTAACTAAAATAAAGATTAGGATGTTCTCTTTTTAAAGAACTCGAGCCGAAAGCAAGTACGCAAATATCCATTTTAACTGAAAAAAGCATCTAGCGTAGATAGATATTGGACTTTTCTTCGCCATTTTCTCTTCTCTTTGCGTTTTTTCCTTTTAAAAATCAATTGGAAATGCAAATAGGACGTAGCATTAAGCCGAAATGACTTTAAGCATTTTGCAAATCCCGGTTATCGACCCTAGGGCTGTTTTAGCAATCGTACGTAATCGACCTTGAAAAAGCATTTTAAATGAGTTGGGTGGGATTTCCTCGTCCTTGGAAACTTGTAAGGACGAGCACAAACGTTTTTAAAGAGGGGTTTTTCTTTTTCTCAATTCTTTTTGAATTTCCAAAAAAAAAAAAAATAAAGAAAAGAACTGGATAGTCGCCTGTTCTTTTTCTTGTCTTCTGTGGAACTTGGATCGTCTTTCAGTTTCCCCAGAGAAAAAATATACCATATTATCAGGGGATGATTTTCATCTTATGATCTCCGTAAATCATTATTTTCCTTCCCCAAAAAATGCTGAGAGATGCTCAAGAAAGATACGGACAGGATCGATGGAAAATCGATTGGCAGATGGCTTGCAGTTTCTCTCATCCGCTATTTCGCTGTCTATCTTCTTCTCTCTTAATTCCTTGTTCGACAATTAATCCTATTCCAAGACATGAAAGGTATCTGATACATAAAACATCCTGGCCAACCAGACAGCCTCTTTATCCAGAAACGGCACAAAAGGAAGTGGGAAAGTCTTCTGGTCTATAACGCAGTCTCTCTCTCTCTCTCTCTCTCTCTCTCTCTCTCTCTCTCTCTCTCTCTCTTTCACAGAACTTCTTATTTTATAATCCTTAAGGTATTTGTGTCTAGTTTCAAGGATATTTCCTTTTTAATGGAGCCTTCAGTGAGCTAATCCATTTAGCTATTTCAGGTAATGATGAGAAGACCACTTGAACTTCACAGGTCTCGTGTAGGTGTACTGAAGAATCACTTATCATTTAAGTACCTCTTCCCTGAAGTTAATATTGCATTTTATTTTGTCATTATTTTTGTACAGGTCACATTAGTAATTCCTTTCTTTGTTTAGGCTGTTAGAAAGATGCCTTGCAATCCAATAAGAAGGGTGATTGTGCCCATGAGAGGTTGGGCACGTGAGGTGCAATCAGATGCTATTTTTGGAAGACAGTAGTTTAAAACTTTGACATGGCACTGAATGGCCGATGTTGCCCCAGTCATGGGGTTGACAGCCTCCATTTCATTACCAAATCAACACTTTGGTATGGCCAGAATTGTCTAAATTTTATTTTATATTAACCGTCGCTTGTAAAGCTTTTGATATCAAGACCCCTAATTACCTGGTCTTGTATTGTAAGATCAGAAATGTAATTGACTTACAAAAGTGTGAAATAGGGAGCTACCTAATGTTTTGGAATAATGCATTCAGAATTGGTGCAAAGAATACTATGTAATTAAGGGACGTTTTACACAGTGCTTGTGCTGGGGAAAGAAACACTTACCAAATTATATAGATGATTCGAGCAGGAAGACCTCATCAATATTAAGTCACCTCTTTTGATTAGGAAAAGCCTGGTACTGTTATGACTTCTTGAAATTATGACTCGCACAAGAGGAACCAATCTCTCTGACTGGTACACGGAATAGGAACCCAAAGTGTAAATTCGTAGTTATTGCTTAAGCCTCTATTAATTTGAAGATATTTCTCTGTAATCCTTTAATCACAACATTCATTACTTTCGTGCCTTCCTCTACATTTGCTTATTTACACGGTCTACGAAATTGGCAATGCAAGGACAGCCCAGGTTGCCATAATTGCAACAGAAACTCTGGTAATGGCGACATTTGTGGCCTGATTGAAATTTCTCGGTTTCTGATATTTTCTTACGATTCTTTGACCCTGGATTATATATTTACTCGAGATCATTTTGTTCAACATTGCAGCACGTTTATTTCCTATAAGGAGAAACGCCTAGTTTTTGCCTTGCTCTCCTAACACATGTATGTGTTTGTGTGCTTGCGTCTATACGGCATATGCTTTGACCTTGGACTATATTTTTTACTTGAAGCTATTTTCTTACTCAACCATTCTAACTTGTTTCATCTTATCTCTAAGGATAAAACCGAGTTTTATTCACCTTACACGTGCGTGTTTGTGTATTGAAAAATACTTTGACGTTGGGTGATAATTTTACTTAAGCACTTTTACTCAACATTTCGGCACGTTTGTTTCATCTCCCAACCTCCTCCCCCACAACCACCCCATCCCCCAAACCTCCCCGCCAAGGAGAAACCTTAAGTCTTGCCCTCGTAGCAAGTGCGTGTTTGCGTGTGTATAGGAGACACAGTCATTCGGTTTCACCTCATCCTGAAAAGTCTGATTATTTAGAACCGCATCAAAACTTCGTCAGACTATTCTCTCCTCCTCTCTTTGTTAGGGCGTTTTTTTTTTTTTTTTTTTTTTTTTATTTTTTTTTTTTTTTTTTTTTTCAGGCGACAGTATCCCCACAGCATCCCCGCCGGCCTCAAAGCATTCTGGACTTGGTTTAGTTCAGCAGTGTTTCACGGGGTAAATCCGATAGCTAGACAACGCTCGTACAAAATGACTCCGGCAATCTCTCTTGCTAAATCCTTTAACAAATACATCCGCATGCAGTGTGAGGTTTTTTTTTTTTTTTTTTTTTTACCTTCTCAGCAGTATTTTTATTTTCATGCCTTTATTATGATGTCATTTTGGTTATCTTCGAAACTCGCAGCAGGTATATATAATATATATATATATATATATATATATATATATATATATATATATATATATATATATATATATATATATATATATATATATATATATATATATATATAGTATTTCAGAGGGTTTCGTGATACATCTTATCAGAACATCATAGTTTATTTAAGAAACGTTCCGCACACAAAAAATACGGTTTATCATTAGTCTGTGAAAATAAAAACAATTACATTAAAAAAGGAATTCACAATAAATACTAAAAACATTAAATCATTAAAATACTGTAAAATTTAAAAGTTAAAGATTTTAAAACAAGACAAAAGAACCACGAGAGAGAGAACTAAAAACAACCATCCAGGGTAAGAGACACAGAAGGAATGGCAAACTTAGGCGTTCCAAACAAGACGACAGCTATGCCAGATACAAAGCTGAAGCCGTAGAGTTACTGTTCAATGAAGAAACCAGCCTTTTAACGAGTAACGACTCTACGGTAGTAAGTGCTCTGGGTCCCTCGTATAACCAATAATGGAGAAGTGCTGTTTCAAGACTTCTATTTTACATATTGCTGAATGATTTTTAATATTTGAGAATTCTGGTTGCTTAATTCTCTGACCTGTACGAAAAGTATAACCCATGTGACTGCAATATCTCACCTGCAGTAACCTACGAGTTGATCCAACGTAAGAGCTCGGACATCCGGGGCATGTGAATTTGTAAACAACGTTCGATCTCATGAAGGCCTGCAGGGGATCTGTAAAGTTAAAAATGAGCTTATTCTGCATGGATTTGTTAGAAATAAGTTTGAGTTGAAGGCATGGAATCTCCTGTTCTAGGATTTGCGTGAGTCTGCCTGAGAATTTGGTATGAACAACATATGGGAAGGATGCAAACACCAGCTTTTTTGGAACATCGAAATTGGCTATAGGTGGTTGGAGAAATTTGGTTAATACTACGTTAATGATTTTGAGAACTACATCTTTAGGATAGGAATTTCTCTGAAAAAAGTTTAATAATGAAATAGAATTTTTATTAAACAGCTACATTTATATTACGTTATAGTTAGTTTATTATGTAAGATGGGACGTTGTCCGTAATCTTCTTCTCCCTTTCCACTTTCACTCTTTTTTTTTTTCTTTTTTTTTTCATCTTTATTATGTCTACGTCCTCTTCCCTTTTACTCTTCTCTTGGCTTCTCACCTCTTTTCCTACTTCCTCCCCTTATGTTTCCCCTTCATTTATTATGTCTCTTTTTTTTCTTACAATGCTCTTACTACGTCTCTCTCTCTCTCTCTCTCTCTCTCTCTCTCTCTCTCTCTCTCTCTCTCTCTCTCTCTCCATTTTGAATAGAATCTGTTATAGTTTCATGCGACAACTGAATGACGTTTTCCTGCTATATCTGTTAATAATTCTACCCGTTCAAGAGCTTTCATCTATTTTGCAACAATGCTCCAACTTTCATTCCGCCTAATGACTGATGCAAGCGGACCAAACGATTCCTATCAGTTGTGAAAGGCAGAATATGAAATACATTAATAGGTAAGGTTATGACAGGGCGGTTGTTGCACAAGAGAAAAGTATGAGATCCGGAGAATAAAACTTGTTTGACAGAGAGACAGAGGAATATGGACGTGGTTAGGGATTATTCCCAGTGAAAACCTCTCTGAAATAATAGCATATTCACACAGGAATAGGAATATGTTTACATTCTCAGAGTTCGCTACTTATCAATCAGACCAGCTTTCTATGTTTACCGACCGCTTGAGGAATATTATACTCGGAAAACAGTTAAGATCGAAACAGCTGCTCTGAAGTTCACCTCAGGTATATTACCTCACGCGGGCATGCATTAACTATCACGTTTCTATTCACGCTTTCTAATGCTATTCTAATACTACCTGCATATTAAGACCCTCTGCTTACAACGACCTACAACTCTTTATGTTTCTGTCTCTTACCTCATTAGAAGGATTCCACTGTGGAACAGTTTGCTCCAACATAATATAATAGCAATAACAACTACGTCTTAAGCGTGTTTCCTTACACGAAAATTTTTTTAAATATCAGCTAAAACAGGGCTCTGAGAGACGTCGCCATCAAGACCTTTGCAAAACTGCCTTGTATTTTGATTAGGAAACTATTTTTTCTTTTTAATAACGAAAATAATATACATACTATTATATATATATTATATATATATTATATATATTATATTATATATATATACACGTACATACTATACATATATATACATATAGTCAATGAACGCCCATGACTTTTCACCAAAGCTTTCAATTGATCCTAATATCATACAGCATATCAGTTTAACGCAATCACCGCTCGATCATTATTCGACAATAAAGAGACTTAATGTTTTAATTCACCGAAGTCTGATTTCTCGGTCGGGAGAGACGCGAGTCCCCGAATCCATTTACTGGCATCGAATGGGGTCGGGGTTCGTCTCTTTGAACCTCCCCCGATCTCAAATTGACACTGATTTGTAATTTATTATTGGGGGGGGGGGGGGGGGGGGGGGGTGGGGGGGGGGGGGGGGGGGGGAAGGAGTTTCCCAAGAAGTTGGGGAAAATAATCGAAGTTGAGTCGGATGGGATTTCTTTCCTCTCCGTTCATATGTATACATCTATCGCCCTTCAGTCCATATCCTCTTTGAACCAGAAATCTTTCTGTCTTTGTATAGGTATACAGGTGATTCTATGGACCTATCTGTCTCTCTGTCGACCTTGATAACAATATTTGTCTGCGTATGTAAATATGTATGTATGTATGATATATATATATAATATATAATATATATTCTATATATATATATATATATATATATATATGTATATATTTATATATATATGTGTGTGTGTATAGTATATATATATATTTATATATATATATATATTATATATATATATATATATATATATATATACACACAATATATATACATACATATATACTATATATATATATATGCTATATATATACATATATATATATATATATATATATATTATATATATATAGAGAGAGAGAGAGAGAGAGAGAGAGAGAGAGAGAGAGAGAGAGAGAGAGAGAGAGAGGACCCAGTGTGATGACGTCCTAGCTCCTTTTTCTATCCTGTGAATAAAAGCAAGAAGGATAGTTAGGGAGAAACGGAAGCATGGAGAGAATTCCAGAAACGTAACGCAGAACCAAGTACAATTTCTCTCATTTAATCTAGGAGGAAAAACAATATCTGGGAATCGCTGCGCTTTAAATCGCAATTTCGGGATATTAAAAAAAAAAAAAAAAAAAACTTCAATTGCAGAGCTGGCCAATATCGAAAGCAATCAAATTATTACATCAGTCTGGAAGCAGCTTTCGGAATCACGTAAAAAAAAAAATAAAATAAAATAAAAACTTTTATCGTATTAAAGGGAAAATCCCATCGCTCGAAATGCTTCATGAGAGAAAAAGCTTTCGTGGTTAAATAAGTCCGAACGAAGAAAACCAGTTATCCGTTAAATAAATAACAAAAGAGAAATATTGACAAGAATTGAGGCGAGGAAAAAAAATCCGTTTTTAGAAAAAATCTTATTTCATTCATAAATTCCAGCAGAATATTTCCATATAGACCTTTCAAAAGGATAGTTTATAAAGCGCGTCAGTATTTTCCGTCTTTTTTGTGTGCAAAAATATTAAAAGACCTTTGATTCACGGGTTTTATCTAATCTATTAAATCATTTTATGCAAACTCTGACCAAACCATAATAATTATTGTCAACATATTGAAGTGCAAGAGAGAATATTACAATTTTTTTTCTAATCAAATACATCTGACAATTCCAGATAGTGATACAAAACTATTCTTTTTAATATATGGTCATATTTTAAGCCCAATGATCTGACGTCACCCCAGCAGTCAGAGTAATATAATATAATATAATATAATATTAATATAATATAATAATAATAATAAAATATAATATAATATCATATATAATTATAATATATACTAGAGCTTCGTAAGAGACTTTATCACTCCAGTTTGCTTTCAAATTATTCCTTGGAATACTGAACGCATAGCCAAAGTGGCCTTTTGGAAATTCGAACGAAAGGAAAATTGAATTATTTTAAACATTGCCATATCTCCATTCAGTAGTCAGTTATGTATTATAATGCAATAGAATATAACTCTTCTTAGGTTCTTTCTATTCGGTGATTTTTACATTCTCCTTCCTGAAGAAGTATTGGAACATCTCCAAAGTGGGCCTTCTGGAATCGGAGGATCCATTTTCAGAAAATGTTTCGAGCCAAGCACAACGTTTTGTTAGTTCATTTACCTAATCTACCGAGTCAAGTTTGCTTCCTTCTATACATTACTGGCCACCTCCTTATGAAAAGAATATGGAGGATGATTTTATCACCTTATACATTTTGCTTCTGAGTAAGTAGGTTGGAATGCTGTTTATTCATTAGGAGCACAAGATGTTATTGGCAAAATTTTATCATTAACGAGATGGATGTCGTGGCTTAATGCGTTTATGATGTATGTATGGTATATATATATATATATATATATATATATATATATATATATATATATATATATGTATATATATACATACATACATACATATATATATATATATATATATATATATATATATATACATATATATATATATATATATATATAGTATGTATGTATGTATATATATACATATCATATATATATATATATATATATATATATATATATACATACATACATACATATAAAAACGCATTAAGCCACGACATCCATCTCGTTAATGATAAATTTTGCCAATAACATCTTGTGCTCCTAATGAATAACAGCATTCCAACCTACTTACTCAGAAGCAAAATGTATAATGGATAAAATCATCCTCCATATTCTTTCATAAGGAGGTTTCCAGTAATGTATAGAAGGAAGCAAACTTGACTCGGTAGATTAGGTAAATGAACTAACAAAACGTTGTGCTTGGCTTCGAAACATTTCTGAAATGGATCCTCCGATTCCAGAGGCCACTTTGGAGATGTTCCAATACTTCTTCAGGAAGGAGAAATGTAAAATCACCGAATAGAAAGAAACTAAGAAGAGTTATATTCTATTGCATTATAATACATAACTGACTACTGAATGGAGATATGGCAATGTTTAAAATAATTCAATTTCTTTCGTTTCGAATTTCCAAAGGCCACTTTGGCTATGCGTTTCAGTATTCCAATAGGATATATATATATATATATATATATATATATATATATATATATATATATATACATATATATATATATATATATATATATATGTATATATAATATATATATATATATATATACATATATATATATATATATATATATATATATATATATACGTACATATATGTGTATATATACACATATCAATACACACACTCCTATATATATATATATATATATATATATATATATATATATATATATATATATAATATGTGTGTGTGGGCAATAGAACAATTCATTCAAAATCAGACAGAAAAAAATGAAGATAAAACGAGCACTAGAAGGATCAGTATTGTTTCATTTCTTGTGACTAATTCGGAGATACATTTTTTCCGCCGGTCGAAAAAGTTCAACATTTACAATTTAAATGTGTGCAGTCAAAAATCACACCGATCACCAAAAAATAAAAATAAAAAGTCAGAAACGAAAATGGAAACGGCAAAGAAACACTGAAAAAGAAACGAGTTCTTGAATTCTGAAAAAGCGAATTTTAAGAAAGCGCAAAAACTCGACTGACCTTTTCATGTCTTCAGGAACCTGTTTCTTTTTAAGTGGTTTTCTCTTGACTTTTTCATCATCGCTCTGATTTTCATTTGACTCAACCATCTTTCTTTCTTTCTTGCTCTCTTTCTCTTTAGGAAAGATTGACATATATACGCGATATACAATGAAGTATCAAGTAAACGAACAGGAGGTTCATATTTATATTTTTTGATAATTAAAGAATGAAAGGAGTTGTTAGAAAATATACTAAAGTAAATAGAGTGGATATTAACGAGTTTTGATGATAGAGAAGAAAATACCAAAGAGAAGGAGAAAGAACCATAAGAACGAAGAATCACCTTTTATCTTAGATTTACCAAACCACTGAGCTCATTAACAGCTCTCTTTCGATGGCCGCGAGTTCGATTCTCGGGCATTCCACTGAGGGGTTAGAGATGTGTATTTCTGCTGATAGAAGTTCACTCTCGATGTGGTTCGGAAGTCACGTAAAGCCGTTGGTCCCGTTGCTGAATAACCATTGGTTTCATGCAACGTAAAAACACCATACAAACAAAAAAAACAGCTCTCCTAGGTCTAGCCCAAGAGGATTAGATATTTTTACGTGGCTAGGAACCAACAGGGTTATCTAGCAACGGGACCTACAGCTTATTGTAGGATCCGAACCACATTATATCGCGATATGAATTTCTAATCACCAGGAATAAATTCCTCTGATTCGCGTTGGCAGAGCGGGGAATCGAACTCGCGACTACCGAATCGGTAGACGAGCACGTTATCCACTCGTCCAACAAGGAATTACCATAAGAGCGCTCGGAGTAAATTTGGAGACTCGTGTGAAATAACAAAATCCTCTCAAGTTGTTCATCGGAGTTTCTTCAGAGATCAACTTCTTCAAGAGATAAAGGAAATGCAGAAGAAATTAGTTATGTGAAATTGACTTTGCTAAAAGGCAAAGTCTCGACTGGTTCATATAAACATTTGTTGTTCATCCTTCCTGCGACAAGTAAGTTTTAATCATAAATGAATTCAAAGTCATGAATAAGCTTGTCAAATTTCACTGCAGTTCAAGACTCGTAAGTGACGATAATCGAAAATATTTTAACAAATCTTATTCATCGTTTTCTAAATGCCGAGATCTTTAAGGAATAACAAATCATCTAACAATCTGGAACCATTGATAACCTAAAGAACCAAAAGCAGAGTAATTCCTCATTTGTCTAACTATTTTTTTTTTATTTAGCTTGTTCACTATGGCGTCCCTACTAAAAACGAAAGAATGACGTGGCCAATCATAGCCCTTACGAATTCACAAGGCCTTTGAAAACAAAGAACACATACCGAACTAATTACAAAAGAGTAACCAAAGAAAATAATTATTAACTTAAGATTTCACAAAAGCGTTTGAACAAAGAACATAATTATAACCTTACGATTTCACAAAAGCGTTTGAACAAAGAGCATATACCCCTTACGAATTCACAAAAGCCTTTGAACAAGAACACATACCCTTGCGAAATCACAAAAGCCTTCGGTTTCACGAATCTTAAAATCGTTACCAAAACGAAGCAGATCACTTTTAAACAAAAATTGACCAGGTTCTAAAATTGATTGTATAAACTAGCGGTGAAATTAGTTTATCAAATCTCCATTGAAAATGAGCCAAGTCTTCAAGGAAGAGCAAATTATCCAACAATCTGGAACCATTGATAACCTAAAGAACCAAAATCAGTAATTCCTATTTGTCTATTTTTTTATTTAGCTTGTTTACTATGGTGTCCATACTATAGTAGATTCACATCAACTGTGCATTTGATGTCTAGGCCCGTCCCTTACGACGCTTCTGATTGGCTGTTGATAAGCCAATCACAGGGCTGGAAACTCTTAGTCTCTCGAGAGAGTTCACAGAGGCAGGATGTATGTTCCACCTCTCCTCAGGGATAATTTTGAAAGACGTATCTCTCAAGAGGTGGAACATACATCCTGCCTCTGTGAACTCTCTCGAAAGACTGAGAGTTTCCAGCCCTGTGATTGGCTTATCAACAGCCAATCAGGAGCTTCCTAAGGGACCGGCCTAGGCATCAGATGCACGCTTGATGTGAATCTACTATAATAAGCAAAGAACACATAACCTGGTCAGCTCTTGGTCAGTTTTTGTTTAAAAGCGAACTACATCGCTTTGGTAGCGCTTTAATTAAAGATTCGTGAAACCGAGGAATTACATTTTGGGATATTTCATTACTCCTGTTGTCTTCTGCTTTGTGGTTTCCTTATATATCGATGAGAAATTCAAGTGAGAAACAGGAAACTAAGCCAGAATCAGTGACGCCTCTCTGCCATCGACTTTTGAACGACCTTCGACTGTTTAAATAGTCTTTGTTAATCAACTTTGAACATGAATTCGGGTGGAATTCCCATTTCTTTTGGAACCCTTGAGGAAGAACTTTGAAATCTCAACAAGGTATTTTACTGTTTCTCTTTTCTTATAAATCTGAAAAAAAAGTATTTGAAAATTTCTCTTTTGATCATTATTTTCTTTAAAACATTAATCATCTGGTTGCTATCTTGTAAAAGATATCTCTTTTAGCCCCAGTTTCCTAATTAAGCTTCAGAAATTAAGATCATTTCAATAACTGCTTCGAGATGTCTAAAAAAGAAGGTTATTTTTTATTAACGATAAGGTCATAAAATGGTTTTTCGTTCTCTCTCTAGCATCCATTATCTCGTTCCCTCATAATCTCCTTCCTTGTTCTTCCCTCATTCTATAATTGACTAACCGATGAAAAAAAAAGTAAATAATATATAAAACATTTTGGCCAACCGAACTGTCTCTTTGTCCAAAAATGACTAAAAAATTTGAGAGCTGATACACATGATATTTATCTCTCTCTCTCCTCTCTCTCTCTCTCTCTCTCTCTCTCTCTCTCTCTGTATGTTTGTGTTTTCAATGAAACACTTTGGCTAACCGAACCGTCTCGTTATCCATAAATAGCTGGAAAAAGTGACATAGTACGTTCTATATACTGTAACATCTCTCTCTCTCTCTCTCTCTCTCTCTCTCTCTCTCTCTCTGTCAGACGAAAATTGTGAGAGGTAAAACCAGACGTCCCGAATAAAATACAAATCACACATTCCTAGTATTCCAATGATGCAGTTCAAGGTCTTTGGCACACTCTAGTGACCTTCGCTCCATAATCCTTTCAGCTATTTTGGCTAATTAAAAGCTAAACCCTTTGAGCTCGGCAGTGAACAGTTGTTTGCTTGTTTTTATACCCTTTTTTTTTAAATACCAGCTTTTGGTTTCACTCATGTTCTAAGAATTCCCTTATCTGTTTAGAAGGGCACAAAAGCCAAGTAGAGATTTGATTTCTTTGTTTGTTCAGAACTTCCTTTTTTTCACGCGTTTATTTTTCCCGTTTTACAAAACTTTCTCTACGGCTCAGTTCAGTGTTTTATCAAATTAAATCCTATTGACAGACGTCTGCCTACATAAAAGAGTACTTCAGTTTTCACTGTTTTAAAGTCCCCTGCATTCTATGTATATATATAGGTATGTAGTTATCATCTATCACTGTCAATAATACGCTCTTATGTTATGTGAGTTTTTTCCTTGTCAACCGTTCAGCAATATTTATTTTTTTTTTCTTTTTTTTAAGTTTTTATGTTTTCATGTCACTTGTCTCTGAAGGTCATAGATATCTGTGATGATGAAAACCTACCATTACACTTTTCATTGGACTTTTAGAAAGAAAGGCTGAGCTGTTGCTGTTACTTTTTCTGGAGTTTACTAACGTTGTTAATTTGAGATTTATATATAGATTTCCTTGCGCAAGACAATGGAGTATTAGGTCATAGTTCATATGAAACCTTTGCTTCTCTCTCTCTCTCTCTCTCTCTCTCTCTCTCTCTCTCTCTCTCTATCTCTCTCTCCATAGTATGTATATGTATATGCCAGTGTTCTGGGAGAGATAGACAAATGTTTCATATGAGGTATAACTTAACGCCCCATTGCCTTGCACAAGGAAATATGTATCTATATATCTAAAATTATCAGCTTTAGATAACTTCAGAAAAACTATCAGTAACTGCGAATAGATGCGCTTGACCTCCTTATATAAGCGAATACCACATGAAAAGGATTGGCAGAAAGTCTATACCCAGCGCTTTCCTATTGATCCTCGACAATGCCTGAATAAAGGTGAAAGCGCTTGGTACAGACTTTCTGCCAATCACTTTCCTGGGGTATTCGTTTATATAAAATATGTGTTACTTTGCAGGGTCGTTTATATATAAGTATGCTTTGTTTGAGTGTATATGCATAGGTTCCCTTGATTGTTGCATGTTTTTCAATGTGCTGAATATCGTTGTATACGTATGACTATTTCCGACATGTCAGTGACACAAGTTAGGTATGACCTAGTAACTAGTAGCGACTAGTCACTAGCTAGGGGGGACGAACTTGTCCCTCTCCCATGACACGAAATTATAATTTGCTTATAACTACTGAATTACACATAAGCTTATGCTCACTATATCCTATGAACATGGTGTCATTTATACCTATGGGAATATACTTAATCTAATACCCATTATGCCCTATGAAAATTATGTCACTTATACCTATGGGAATATAATTGAGCTTATGCCCACTATACCCTATGTAGATGTTGTCACTGATACACCAATGGTAATATAATTAAAACTAATGCCCGTTATACCATATGAAGATGTTGTAACTTTGGTAATATAATACCTACGGAAATTTAATTGATCTTATGCCCGCTATGCCCGATGGAGATATTGTCAGGGATAAATAAAAACCATAAAAGTTAGTGAACAAAACAATGTAATAAACATTTTGCCTTATACCATCATAACAGCAGCAGACTACTCTTTTACAAACATAAAATTTCTATATGGTCTATTAATATACCGTCATCAGGGTGTCACAAATACGCCACTGCTTTCGGAATAACCATAAAAGCTCGTATTCATCCATTTCCCGTTCAACCACAAAAAAAAAAAAAAAAAAAAAAAAAAAAAAAAAAAAAAAAAACATCAAACACGTTGTCATAAATCAAATTCTATTAAACTGCGTCCAAAGCCAGAGATTCATAAACGCCATTTGGTCTCTGAAATTACTGCATTTATACATTTGCATAGATATTCCATTTGAATTCATATGAGTACTTATTCCACGTGCTAATTTTATGGAAAGTAATGATACCGATACCGTAATGACGTATTTTACAATGGATTAAGTAAATAAATATTTGAAATCAAATTGAAGGACAATAAAATGTAAATTAATGTTAGGATTTTAAATTGTGAATATGCAACTTTTGCGTCATATTCTTATGACTAAAACACAATGGAAATCAGTGTAGCATTTAATCTGAGCCGACTTTTTTTAAAAATTAGCCTAATAGGTTTAACAGGTTAGACTTGAGAGACATTGGTAGGATACTTAAAACCTAACCAGTGTTACTAAGGTAATATAAATGTGCTTTTTTTTCTTTGTACGTGTTATCGTTGTCATCATCCTCATCATCATAATCATCATTATCATCATCAATCTCATAATTATCAATTTTATAATCATCATCATCAATTTTATAATCATCATCTTCATAATCATTATCATCATTTCCATAAGCATCATTAACATCTTCATAACCATCATCATCAGCATCTTTATAGTCATTATCATCGTCATTTCATAATCATCATCATTTTCATAATCATCATTATCATCTTCATAATCATCATCATCATCTTCATATCATCATCACGATGATACTTTCCCATCTACCATCATTCACGATATTTTTCCCATCCCATCATTCACGATTATACTTGCCTATATCCCACCTAATTCACGATGATACCTATTTTTTCTCATCTCCTATCATTCACGATTATACTTGCCTATTCCCAATCATTTACGACGATACTTTCCCAACTCCCATCACTGACGATGCTTTCCCATCTCCCATACATTCATGTGATACTCCATCCTATCATTTTTATGATGATACTTTCCTATCTCCCCCTGGAAAAGGTCTGGAAGATGAATGAACTTGTAATCGTTCCCAGAGACCTTTCCTGTTTTCTTGTTATGTTCACGTAAATTTCATTCTTGGAATTATGAAGATGACGAGGATTCAGCAATTCAGTTTTTGTTGGCAGCTCCGGAGATCTACATGAGCCTTAGAAATGTGCATCCTCTTCTTTTTCAGGGGGGCAGTGGGGTTGGGGTGGTGGGGGGGGGTGGGGTGGGGGGGGGGGGTGTTGCTGTTAGGAGATATTATCCCTGTACGTAAGGTAATGAATTGCTCCAACACCCAAACAAAAATAGGTTTTCCGATATTTCCCAAACGTGCCACGACTACAAATACCTTTCTGAAGTTTGTGTGTTTTCGAAAGCAAATACATTGATTTGATGTTCATATTTCCTTGAATGCGCTGTTTAATATATGTGTGTAAGTATGTATATTGTGTATTTTGTACTATATACGTTATACAGCTGCTATACGTATGAATACGTATTTTGTTGATTTATGTATGCACCCTCCTTTTGCATCCGAAGCAAAAAGTGATCACCCCAGGTTTAAAACAAAGGCCCTGTGGGGTAGAATTAGAAACAAAGGCTCGAGACATTTTTTTGCAAGATCTTCTTCCGTTGTTTTTGTTCATTATAGGGTGACGTCATTACCATTCCACACATAAATGTGTAAGGCTTTAAAACAATGACCTCATTGTTCGCTGATGACTGGTGATTCCGTAACCAGTTGTTTTGAGTTATGTCATCATAGATAGATAGATAGATAGATAGATAGATAGATATTTTTATTGACCACAATACAAAACAATATGAATTTTACAAAAGAGTATTTGGTCCAGATTACAAAATTAAGTACAGTAGATTTTGTACAATCTCATATACATACTAAATGATTTCAATTACACATATATTGTACTAAAACTAAACAAAACCAATTTAACTATACGCCATCAACAAGTTCCTGTAATTATTCAATTTACACATTATAATAATGTGTTACATTTTCAATACAACGGAAAGAAGCTATGTACAACTTTTACATACTACACATAATCGGTTCTGGGTTAATAGCAGTCTAAAGCTATGGCAACGTTATATGGTCTGCCTGATCTGTAACGAAAGTGGACAATTTTTCAATGACATGAGTCTCTGTCTGGACACCCCCCCCCGCACGAACACAACCTCTCATCCACCGCAGCCCTACCTCTTCTGTTCCACCGACCTGTCTCAACTGCCAATGAATGAGCACTTAACCGCATTCTTGTCCATGATACACATTCTATTTCACTAAGTCTTAATTGGTTTGTATAAATGTCATGAACGACTAAATCTGGGTTAACAGTTTTATAGAACACAATCCTATTGGAATTGGAGTTTTTTTTCTACCTTTACTTGCAGTTCACATTTTTCTTCCTCAATATCATCAGTATTATCAGAGATAAGGTTTCGTATATACCTCGAACAGAGTCATTATAGTTCGTCACTATTCGCATAGCATGAATTAATAAAGGGTCTGTCATCCATTATTATTCCTTTCAAGCGACATCTTTTTGAAGAATCTTCTTTGCCTCGATTTTATGAATGCCGTCATCGGCGGAAGTCCCAGTTCTACCATACATACGTCATTATTAGTAGTTTTTCTGACCACCAAAATTTGTTTAATACACCATTTATATTGCTTTTTTTCGATGGGTTTAATATCACCATTTAGCCATGACTCACTGAATATAATATAGTTGACATAGTAGCAGCATAAAAAATTTTCTTCTTAACTAAAAATAGCACATCATTGTTTCTACTTATAAATGAATAAATTTCAGAGCAGGACACATTTTACTTATTGCATGCTGCTTGATAGCTGTTGTGGGAGAACCATCATCCGTAAAAGGACTGCCTAGATAAATGTACTGATTACAGTAACTAATCACATCAGAATTACATACTATGGGTTCTTTGTCTTCCCTAATACCATTTATCTCCATAAATTTAGTTTTATTGTCATTAATAATCATCCCATAGGAATTACAAAACTCATACAAAATCCTTATCTTATGTTCCATACCATCCTTTGTAGTGGATAGGAGGATAGTGTCATCCATCATGACCATAATATGCAACAAAGCAAGAAAAACCATCTAAGGGTAATTACGTTTTATCATTTGTATCATGTCATTTACATATAAAAACAAATAAATACATGAGGTAGGTGACCCTTGGCGCACACCAACAGTAGCAGCAAGGAGAGAGGTACAATCACACTATTTGTGCAACGATATACAGCCACCAATGCTAAAAGCATAGCCATCCCACATCCCACTCGTTTTAGCACAGTAAATAACTTATGTCTAAGTACACAATCATAAGCTCTTCTAAAATCAACAAAGGTTACAAAAAGCTTCAATTTCTTCCTCCTAACTACGTACCACCAATAGCCTCAAAGTTACTATTTGCTCTCTACACATCCCCTCCCCTCTTGACTTCCTGACTTCCTCCCTACACGGCTTAAACCACTGACTAAGACGAGCACGTAAGACCATATCGTAAATCTTAGCTATACTATTAATCACATTACTGCCTCTGTAATTACCCGAACCCCTACTTCCTCGTTTTAAATATTGTATGCATCTTTGCTGCTATCCAACTTAATGGGTAAGAACCAGACAAAAACAAATTATCAAATAAGTAGCAATAAGCATGATCCACTGAAACGGTAACATTCTGAACAACCCTGGGGGTAGACCGTCAGGTCCACTGACTTTATTGGGCTTTAACCTTTTTACCTGAGTCTGTACCTCAGCTGGAGTAATTGGATCGTCTAATACAGGTATAGTTACATCTGAATGAAAATCGTCTATATTAAGACCGTCTACATTAGGAGGGTTAAATATTTGCTCAAAATATTCTTTGAAATTGCTCATCACTCGGCTTAGAGTCTGAATTACTTGGGTCCTCTATAATTTGACCTTTCCAATCAATTCCACCCCAGATCCGAGCCTGATCATTCTTCTCAACAATCTATCCCATCTACTCTGGCAATTATTTATTAAAATTCCTTCAGGATTCTTATGAGATGCACTAGTGGAGGCACAATCATATAAAGTATTGCTAAGGCGTAAGGCTGACAAATCTATATCCTCATCTCTATCTAGCTCTACTCCGTGGCCACTAAGCTTAGTCAGAAAACACATCACCGTCTATCTTTTGAATTTGGTCAGTCGATTGCACGTCGTTGATATGTTCACTATACTCCGATCCATGCATGCCCAACTCTGATGCTCGTAACTTAATCGAATTACAAATACGCCGAGGATGGGATACATTTACGTCCTACTGTGATTATTAGGTGAAGACAGGTCTGCGCATGCGCCAATTAATGTGGAGGTCGATTCATTCAAAAGCAATGACACTCCCTCTTGCAAAAGATATAGCCACTCTTGTTCCATATATCTCCTCATTTTTATCTTCCTCTCAGGTCTATTTCTCTTCTAACTGCTCCTCGTCCTCCTCTTTTACTCTCGCTGTTATCATGAAGTTTTTCCTCACCCTTCCACTTCTTTATGTTTCTAGTTAACGTCCTTCCTTTATTCTCGTATCGTCTTCCCTCTCCTCTCTGTGGAAGTTCTTATTTATTTATCTTTTATTATATGTCTAGTTTTCCATTATTCTCTCCTCTGTTTGTGACTGGAAAATAATTTAATTTGTCATTCGTCTCTTTCAGTAACCTCGCCCCAGTCTCATCGTTCAACCACTATATCGAAGGTTATCTATCTTCGTTTTTTGGCGAAAGTAATGGCCAGGCTCCCTAACCAAATGGACTTCATTTCCGGTAAATCCCCACTGGGTATAGACTGCTCTAAAAATCATGGATCCCATAACCACCTCTCTCTTTATGACCGCCTACATAAATGCTTGTGGACGGTTGAGGGTCATAGACCTCAATGGACGGCTGAAGCGAGCGTCGTTTTGAAGAATTTTTAGTATTGCATTTATCTGATGGCCAATACGACTTTTTAATTCTGAAAGATTTAGGCAGTAAAATCGACTGTGGGTCGGTTTATCTCAAGTTTGATTTTTGTTTCATTTCAAAAGAGAAATTTGAAGCCTGACGAACTTTTAGATTGTGACACTTGACATGTGGAATTCGAATGGAGGACTAAATGTTAGTTAAAAGCAAACTTTCTCTTTTACATATTTGAAGGAAATTAAAATGATGCTGTTAATTCCCAACCTTTATCTAACCTAGGTCTCAGGGACAAAAAAAAAAAAGAATGCC
>NC_087211.1:51561703-51574203 GCF_015104395.2 Macrobrachium nipponense | reverse complement strand
TGTTTCGAAGCCAAGCACAACGTTTTGTTAGTTCATTTACCTGATCTACCGAGTCAAGTTTGCTTCCTTCTATACATTACTGGAAACCTCCTTATGAAAAGAATATGGAGGATGATTTTATCCATTATACATTTTGCTTCTGAGTAAGTAAGTTATTGGAATGCTGTTTATTCATTAGGAGCACAAGATGTTATTGGCAAAATTTTATCATTAACGAGATGGATGTCGTGGCTTAATGCGTTTATGTATGTATGTATGTATGTATATATATAGTATATATATATATATATATATATAGATATATATATATATGTATATATATACATACATACATACATATATATATATATATATATATATATATACATATATAGATATATATATATATATATAATATATATATATATATATATATATACGTACATATATAGTGTATATATACACATATCAATACACACACTATATATATATATATATATATTATATATATATATATATATATATATATATATATATATAATATGTGTGTGTGGGCAATTAGAACAATTCATTCAAAATCAGACAGAAAAAAATGAAGATAAAACGAGCACTAGAAGGATCAGTATTGTTTCATTTCTTGTGACTAATTCGGAGATACATTTTTCCGCCGGTCGAAAAAGTTCAACATTTACAATTTAAATGTGTGCAGTCAAAAATCACACCGATCACCAAAAAATAAAAATAAAAAAGTCAGAACGAAAATGGAAACGGCAAAAGAAACACTGAAAAAGAAACGAGTTCCTGAATTCTGAAAAAGCGAATTTTAAGAAAGCGCAAAAACTCGACTGACCTTTTCATGTCTTCAGGAACCTGTTTCTTTTTAAGTGGTTTTCTCTTGACTTTTTCATCATCGCTCTGATTTTCATTTGACTCAACCATCTTTCTTTCTTTCTTGCTCTCTTTCTCTTCAGGAAAGATGAAAGATTGACATATACGCGATATACAATGAAGTATCAAGTAAACGAACAGGAGGTTCATATTTATATTTTTTGATAATTAAAGAATGAAAGGAGTTGTTAGAAAATATACTAAAGTAAATAGAGTGGATATTAACGAGTTTGATGATAGAGAAGAAAATACCAAAGAGAAGGAGAAAGAACCATAAGAACGAAGAATCACCTTTTATCTTAGATTTACCAAACCACTGAGCTCATTAGCAGCTCTCTTTCGATGGCCGCGAGTTCGTTAGCGGGTCATTCCACTGAGGGTTAGAGATGTGTATTTCTGCTGATAGAAGTTCACTCTCGATGTGGTTCGGAAGTCACGTAAAGCCGTTGGTCCCGTTGCTGAATAACCATTGGTTTCATGCAACGTAAAAACACCATACAAACAAAAAAAAACAGCTCTCCTAGGTCTAGCCCAAGAGGATTAGCTATTTTTACGTGGCTAGGAACCAACAGGTTATCTAGCAACGGGACCTACAGCTTATTGTAGGATCCGAACCACATTATATCGAGATATGAATTTCTAATCACCAGGAATAAATTCCTCTGATTCCGCGTTGGCAGAGCGGGGAATCGAACTCGCGACTACCGAATCGGTAGACGAGCACGTTATCCACTCGTCCAACAAGGAATTACCATAAGAGCGCTCGGAGTAAATTTGGAGACTCGTGTGAAATAACAAAATCCTCTCAAGTTGTTCATCGGAGTTTCTTCAGAGATCAACTTCTTCAAGAGATAAAGGAAATGCAGAAGAAATTAGTTATGAAAATGACTTTGCTAAAAGGCAAAGTCTCGACTGGTTCATATAAACATTTGTTGTTCATCCTTCCTGCGACAAGTAAGTTTTAATCATAAATGAATTCAAAGTCATGAATAAGCTTGTCAAATTTCACTGCAGTTCAAGACTCGTAAGTGGACGATAATCGAAAATATTTTACAAATCTTATTCATCGTTTCTAAATGCCGAGATCTTTAAGGAATAACAAATCATCTAACAATCTGGAACCATTGATAACCTAAAGAACCAAAAGCAGTAATTCCTATTTGTCTAACTATTTTTTTTTTATTTAGCTTGTTCACTATGGCGTCCCTACTAAAAACGAAAGAATGACGTGGCCAATCATAGCCTTACGAATTCACAAAGGCCTTTGAACAAAGAACACATACCCTTACTAATTCACAAAAGCGTTTGAACAAAGAACATAATTATAACCTTACGATTTCACAAAAGCGTTTGAACAAAGAACATAATTATAAACCTAACGAAATCACAAAAGCCTTCGGTTTCACGAATCTTAAAATCGTTACCAAAACGAAGCAGATCACTTTTAAACAAAAATTGACCAGGTTCTAAAATTGATTGTATAAACTAGCGGTGAAATTAGTTTATCAAATCTCCATTGAAAATGAGCCAAGTCTTCAAGGAAGAGCAAATTATCCAACAATCTGGAACCATTGATAACCTAAAGAACCAAAATCAGTAATTCCTATTTGTCTATTTTTTTATTTAGCTTGTTTACTATGGCGTCCATACTATAGTAGATTCACATCAACTTTGCATTTGATGTCTAGGCCCGTCCCTTACGACGCTCCTGATTGGCTGTTGACAAGCCAATCACAGGGCTGGAAACTCTCAGTCTCTTGAGAGAGTTCACAGAGGCAGGATGTATGTTCCACCTCTCCTCAGGGATAATTTTGAAAGACGTATCTCTCAAGAGGTGGAACATACATCCTGCCTCTGTGAACTCTCTCGAAAGACTGAGAGTTTCCAGCCCTTTGATTGGCTTATCAACAGCCAATCAGGAGCGTCCTAAGGGACTGGCCTAGGCATCAGATGCACGCTTGATGTGAATCTACTATAATAAGCAAAGAACACATAACCTGGTCAGCTCTTGGTCAGTTTTTTTTTAAAATTTTTTTGTTTAAAAGTGAACTACATCGCTTTGGTGGCGCTTTAATTAAAGATTCGTGAAACCGAGGAATTACATTTTGGGATATTTCATTACTCCTGTGTCTTCCGCTTTGGTGGTTTCCTTACATATCGACGAGAAATGCAAATGAGAAAGAGGAAACGAAGCCAGAATCAGTGACGCTTCTCTGCGATCGACTTTTGATCGACCTTCGACTGTTAAGTAGTCTTTGTTAACCGACTTTGAAAATGAGTTCGGTGGAATACCATTTCCTTTGGAACCCTTGAGGAGTAACATTGAAATTTTAACGAAGTATTTTACTGTTTCTCTTTTCTTATAAAACTGAAAAAAAAGTATTTGAAAATTTCTCTTTTTATCATTATTTTCTTTAAAACATAAATCATCTGGTTGTTATCTTGTAAAAGATATCTCTTTTAGCCCCAGTTTCCTCATTAAGCTTCAGAAATTAAGATCATTTCAATAACTGCTTCGAGATGTCTAAAAAAATAAGGTATTTTTTATTAACGATAAGGTCATAAAATGGTTTTTCGTTCTCTCCTAGCATCCTTCATCTCGTTCCCTCATAATCTCCTTCCTTGTTCTTCCCTGATTCTATAATTGACTAACCGAAGAAAACAAAGTGAATAATACATAAAACACTTTGGACAACCGAACTGTCGCTTTGTCCAGAAATGACTAAAGAATGTGAGAGCTGATACACATGATATTTATATCTCTCTCTCTCTCTCTCTCTCTCTGCTCTCTCTCTCTCTCTCTCTCTCTCTCTCTCTCTGTAGTTTTGTGTTTTCAATGAAACACTTTTGGCTAACCGAACCGTCTCGTTATCCATAAATAGCTGGAAAAAAGTGACATAGTACGTTCTATATACTGTAACATTCTCTCTCTCTCTCTCTCTCTCTCTCTCTCTCTCTTTCTCTCTCTCTCTCTCTCTCTCTGTTCAGACGAAAATTGTGAGAGTAAAAACCAGACGTCCCGATAAAATACAAATCACGCATTCCTGGTATTCCAATGATGCAGTTCAAGGTCTTTGCCACACTCTAGTGACCTTCGCTCCATAATCCTTTCAGCTATTTTAGCTAATTAAAAGCTAAACCCTTTGAGCTCGGCAGTGAACAGTTGTTTGCTTGTTTTTATACCCTTTTTTTTTAAATACCAGCTTTTGGTTTCACTCATGTTCTAAGAATTCCCTTATCTGTTTAGAAGGGCACAAAAGCCAAGTAGAGATTTGATTTCTTTGTTTGTTCAGAACTTTCTTTTTTTTTTTTCACCAGTTTCATTTTTCCCCCGTTATTTTTTCCCCCTTACAAAGCTTTCTCTAACGGCTCAGTTCAGTGTTTTATCAAATTAAATCCTATTGACAGATGTCTGCCTACATAAAAGAGTACTTCAGTTTTCACTGTTTTAAAGTCCCCTGCATTCTCTGTATATATAGGTATGTAGTTATCATCTATCACTGTCAATAATACGCTCTTATGTTATTTGAGTTTTTTCCTTGTCAACAGTTCAGCAATATTTCTTCTTTTTTTAAGTTTTTATGTTTTCATGTCACTTGTCTTTGAAGGTCACAGGTATCTGTGATGATGAAAACCCAGCATTACACTTTTTCATTGGACTTTTAGAAAGAAAGGCTGAGCTGCTGCTGTTTACTTTTTCTGGAGTTTACTAACGTTGTTAATTTTGAGATATATAAATAGATTTCCTTGCGGCAAGACAATGGAGTGTTAGGTCATAGTTCATAATGAAACCTTTGCTTCTCTCTCCATCTCTCTCTCTCTCTCTCTCTCTCTCACTCTCTCTCTCTCTCTTCTCCATAGTATGTATAACAGCTTTAGATAACTTCAGAAAAAAAAATATCAGTAACTGCGAATAGATGCGCTTGACCTCCTTATTATTAAGCGAATACCACAATAACAAAAATGCCTGAATAAAGGTTGAAAGCGCTTGGTACAGACTTTCTGCCTATCACTTTCCTGTGGTATTCGCTTATATAAAATATTGGTTACTTTGTAGGGTCGTTTATATATATAATTATGCTTTGTTTGAGTGTATATACATAGGTTCCCTTCATTGTTGCATGTTTTTTCAATGTGCTGAATATCCGTTGTATACGTATGACTATTTCCGACATGTCAGGGACACGAGTTAGGTATGAGCTAATAACTAATAGCGACTAGTCACTAGCTAGGGGGGAACGAACTTGTCCCTCTCCCATGACACGAAATTATAATTTTTGTTTCTTATACTATTGAATTACACATAAGCTGATGTTCACTATATCCTATGAACATTGGTGTCACTATGCCTATTGGGAATATACGTGAGCTTATGCCCACTATACCTTATGAAGATGGTATAACTTATGCCTATGAGAATATTATTGAGCTTATGCCCACTATACCTTATGAAGATGGTGTCACTGATACACTAATGGTAATATTAATTACACTAATTGCCCGTTATAGCTTATGAAGATGTTGTAACTTTCGTAATATAATACCTAAGGAAATATAATTGAGCTTATGCCAACTATGCCCTCTGGAGATAGTGTCAGGATAAATAAACACCATAAAAGTTAGTGAGCAAAACAATGTAACGAAACATTTTGCCTTATAACCATCATAACAGCAGCAGACTACCCCTTTTACAAACATAAAATTTCTATATGGTCTATTAATATACCGTCATCAGGGTGTCACAAATACGCCACTGCTTTCGAATGACCTAAAAGAAAATTGCCTATTTTATCCCATTTCCCGTTCAACCACAAAAAAAAGATAGAAAATAAAAAACGTCAAACAGATTGTCATAAATCAAATTCTATAAAGCGTCCCCAGCCAGGATTCATAAACGCCATTTGGTCTTTGAAGTACTGCATTTATATTTCATTTGCATAGATAATTCCATTTGAATTCATATGAGTACTTATTTCACGTGCTAATTTTATGGAAAGTAATGATAACGATACCGTAATGACGTATTTTACAATGGATTAAATAAATAAATATTTGATATCAAATTGAAGGACAATAAAATTTAAAATAATGTTAAGATTTTAAATTGTGAATATGCAACTTTTGCGTCATATTCTTATGACTAAAACACATAGGAAATCAATATAGCATTTAATCTAAGGTAATATAAATGTGCTTTTTTGTCTTTGTACGTATTATCGTCGGCATCGTCCTCATCGTCAAAATCATCTTCATAATCATTATCATCATTTCCATAAGCATCATTAGCCTCTTCATAACCATCATCATCAGCATCTTTATAGTCATTATCATCGTCATTTCATAATCATCATCATTTATCATCATCTTCATATTCATCATCACGATGATACTTTCCCATCTACCATCATTCACGATGATACTTTCCCATCTCCCATCATTCACGATGATACTTTCCCATCTCCCATCATTCATGATGATACTTTCCTATTCCTATCATTCATGATGATACTTTCCTATCTCCCCCTGGAAAAGGTCTGGAAGATGAATGAACATGTAATCGTTCCCAGAGACCTTTCCTGTTTTCTTGTTATGTTCACCTAAGTTCATTCTTGGAATTATGAAGATGACGAGGATTCAGCTTCGGTTTTGGGAGCCTCGGGAGATATCATGGAGCCTTAGAAATGTGCATCCACTTCTTTTTCAGGGGGCAGTGGTGGGGTGGGGGGGGCGTACTGTTAGGAGATATTATCCCTGTACGTAAGGTAATGAATTGCTCCAACACCCAAAAATAGGTTTTCCGATATTTCCCAAACGTGGCCACGACTACAAATACCTTTCTGAAGTTTGTGTGTTTTCGAAAGGAAATACGTTGATTTACTGTTCATAATTCCCTTAAATGCGCTGTATATATGTGTGTAAGTATGTATAATGTGTATTTTATACTATATACGTTATACAGCTGCTATACGAATGAATACGTATTTGTTGATTTATGCATGCATCCTCCTTTCGCATCCGAAGTAAGAGATCACCCCAGGTTTAACAAAGGCCCTGTGGTAGAATTAGAAACAAAGGCTCGAGACATTTTGCAAGATCTTTGTTGTTTTTGTTCATTATAGGGTGACGTCATTACCATTCCACACATAAATGTGCAAGGCTTTAAACAATGACTCCATTGTTCGCTGATGACCGGTGATTCCATAACCAGTTGTTTTGAGTTATGTCATCATACATAATCATGCGAATACAAATACGCCGAGGATGGGATACATTTACGTCCTCCTGTGATTATTAGGTGAAGACAGGTCTGCGCATGCGCCAATTAATGTGGAGGTCGATTCATTCAAAAGCATGACATTCCCTCTTGCAAAGATATAGCCACTCTTGTTCCATATATCTCCTCATTTTTATCTTCCTCTCAGGTCTATTTCTCTTCTAACTGCTCCTCGTCCTCCTCTTTTACTCTCGCTATTATCGTCAAATTTTCCTCGCCCTTTCCCCTTTCTTTATGTTTCTTCCCTGAGAAGTCCTTTTATAGTTAACGTCCTTCCTTTATTCTCGTATCGTCTTGCCTCTCCTCTCTGTGGGAGTTCTTACTTATTTATCTTTTATTATATGTCTAGTTTTCCATTATTCTTCCTCTCTGGTGACTAGAGAATAATTTAATTTGTCATTCGTCTCTTTCAGTAACCTCGCCCCAGTCTCATCGTTCAACCACTATATCGAAGGTTATCTATCTTCGTTTTTTGGCGAAAGTAATGGCCAGGCTCCCTAACCAAATGGACTTCATTTCCGGTAAATCCCCACTGGGTATAGACTGCTCTAAAAATCATGGATCCCATAACCACCTCTCTCTTTATGACCGCCTACATAAATGCTTGTGGACGGTTGAGGGTCATAGACCTCAATGGACGGCTGAAGCGAGCGTCGTTTTGAAGAATTTTTAGTATTGCATTTATCTGATGCCAATAGACTTTTCAATCTGAAAGATTTTGGCAGTAAAATCGACTTTGAGTCGGTATCTCAAGTTTGATTTTTGTTTCATTTCAAAAGAGAAATTTGAAGCCTGACGAACTTTTAGATTGTGACACTTGACATATGGAATTCGAATGGAGGACTAAATGTTAGTTAAAAGCAAACTTTCTCTTTTACATATTTTGAAATGAAATTAAAATGATCTGTGAATTCCCAATCTTTATCTAACCTAGGGTCTCAGGGACAAAAAAAACGAAGAATGCCAAAGTATTTAATGATGTTTCCCTTAATCACAAATGAGCAAAATAAAAGGTTTTACCTGATTTTTGTAAAAATTGCCAATTCTTGATTCTGTCTACCGTAGAAATATGCGTGTTTCCACGTCCTTCTTCAACATTATCTTTCTAGTACACTGTTTAGTGTTCATGATAATTAGGTGAAATTGTGTAAAATCCGCAACAAAAATAAATATTAGTACTTCACCCAGTTAAATTGACTGTTTGATGTAAAACGATGTGATATTGCTCTCGTGATTCTCTCTCGTCTTTTAGAAACGTTTGGCTTTTGTTTGCAGTGTTTTCGTAACTCCTTATTTTTTCTTTGAGGTCTTTCCTTAATGCGGACATTCAATGTGTGATGATAAAAAGCAAGGAACAGGAGGAATGATTTAATTTAATCCTAAGACCACAAACAAACTTGGAAAGGTATTAACGAGAACGATGCACAGGACAAGAAATCGATAGGGACGACTCATTCATAAAACGGCGACCCCATAGAAAAATGGGTTTAAAGCTTGGAAGAAGAAGAAGAAGAAGAATCTAAAGTCACAAAACTTACTCTCATATACCGTTCAGAAAGTATATTCAACACTGTCCGGTCAGCAGGACTTTTTTCTAAATCATTCGGTTAATTGAATAAAGATAACATTGGAAGGTAATCTCAGAGTCTCTGTTGCAGTAAAGTTTTAGAATTCATGATAAAATATGGTTATGAACTATAAAGATATAGCTATGATCTGACGGATACCATGAAACTGCTCGTGCAGTTACAGAACATTCAGTAACCAATAATTACAATCACTTTATCCCACGAGTGATATATGGTGTGTATACATACATAGACACGTATATAAATAATATATATATATATGTGTGTGTGTGTGTGTGTGTGTGTGTGTGTGTGTGTGTGTGTGTGTTACAGGTACGTATTCATAAGATAACCATATAATGTAAAGGACTACCACACTCTCCACAAAACATTAGGGACCCGAATTCTGGCTCACAGTTGTCAGTTCAGTCTTTATGAATTTTTTACGAAAGTACAGGCTCTCTCCTCTCTCTCTCTCTCTCTCTCTCTCTCTCTCTCTCTCTCTCTCTCTCTCTCATGAAAAAAGACCACAAACGAATAGGTCCTTTCTGCTCGCATGACTTGTCGCTGTCAGGAATTATTCCGCGGAGGTTCCCAAGGGTCATCCTCCAAGTAATCCTTAAAAGAAAAAAACCACACACATACAACAAGCAATAGGACACTGGAAAAGGACTCGACCGGCACACCCCCATTAGAGGGTCCTGGCGGATAAGTTCTTAAGAAAAGGATATGTGTCGGTGAACGGGGGAAGATCCTGAAGGATATCTTTCCTTGCAAGACTTTTTCTCCAGAGAAGAGTGACTGTGTTCGCCTCCTCCTGTACAATGCCTTAGGGAAACGTCTCAGACTCCGCTGGACATTTTTGCCATAAAAGGAAAAAGAGCATTTACTCTCTCTCTCTCTCTCTCTCTCTCTCTCTCTCTCTCTCTGGTGATTTTGAATTTTTTTTTTAATTTAAACCACTAGCATTTTCATTCAGCACCTTATCTTTCCTTTCTCCTCTCATTTCTCATATTTTCAGACATCTAAAATTGTTGTTTCTTTTATCATATATTTTTTTCTTGGTTTCTCTTTCCTATACTTCTCATTTATTTACTTTAAATTTCACCACTTCCATCGACTTCCTCATCTCCTCCGTTACGTTTATTTTCATTTCGCCTCTTTGCTTTTCAATTCTTAAGTTTACCCTGATTTTATCCTAAACAAGTTAGAAGACGATAAGGACAGCCAAGAAAATGAAAAGAGGGACGAGTATATTGGAATAAAGGAAGGAAATAAGATGGACTGGACAAATGAAAAAAAAGAAAAGTTACTTTTGTATCACGCAATGGAACCGTGTGTCACAATCATAACATTTTGTGACGCTAAACTAAAGAACCTAACCACAATCATACCATTTCTATTCACGAAAGAAAATGAAAATGAGTTGTTAGAGAGTAATGAAAACACTTTTCACATAACTTTCTACACACAAAATGTATCATTTTCTATTCACAGATAAACAAAGAAAATGAATTGTTTTGAGAGCAATGAGAAACATTTTCATATAACTTTCTCCTTGTTGAAACCCATTCCGTATCGAATGACGAAGGTTGAGTAAATAAAGTCAATGAAAATATATTTATCACATTAACGCCTGAAATAACGTATACGAAAGCGCAAAAATAAATGAATATAACTTTTGAAGCAAGTGTCATATTAAGTAATGGTTGCAATCAGTGTTTTCTCTCTCTCTCTCTCTCTCTCTCTCTCTCTCTCTCTCTCTCTCTCTCTCTCTCTTAGTAAACTATATGTGAATTATGGTACATATATATATATATATATATATATATATATATATATATATATATATATATATATAGATATAAATATATATATATATTTATATATATTATATATATTATGAATAATTTATAGATAATATACATATATATACACATACATACATACATACATATGTAGATATATAATTCATCCACCCCATTTCTTAATTTCTTCACAAGTGGGTAAATAGAACGATGAATGAATGGATTAAGAAACGTAGTCCCATATCCCACCATACACACAAAATAAATTTCTTCCAACCTATAGAAAAAATATTAACTTGTAACATGAACCCATCATATCCTCATATCGTCATTATTTCTTACCGGATGAATACCATCATATCCTCATATCGTCATTATTTCTTACGGATGAATAGCTTCCGATGGAAAATTCGTAGGCCAGGAGACACGCTAGACAAAACCAACACCTACTTAACCCTTTATCGGCCTAATAAGGGATGAAACCCTTAAAAACAAAAAAAAAAAAGAAAGGAAAACAAAAAGAGAGTAGCAACAGGTCCTTCTTGCACTCAGACTGAAAGCTTGGTAGTATAAGCCAAAAACCAGACGGCGTTCATACATCAGTAATGGATGTTACGCAGACCTTTTAAAAGTTAATTCAGCAGAGTAAATATATTCTGATAAAGTGATCAGGATTTTTAATGAAAAAAATAATAATTTTAGGCCCGTATAATGTCTAATTTCATAAATAAATGGGTTTCTAATACTTCACTTGCACATCGTTTAGCAGAATGTTACAGCCAAACATATACTATTTAGACTAACTTTTCTATTATCACTTTACTTGAATATATTGCCTTAACCAGTATTATAAAATATATTAAAAGATCATCTTCTTTTATTAGCATCACAAAATGTGATCCATGTTATCGATATTCGGAAAAAAATAGATATAAGCTACAATGCACTCACTTCTAAACCATTAGCCACATTTTTCATCTCTTACAGTTGAACTTGCTTCCAATTCTTATCTGTTTCTCTATAAATTTAATTTTGGTCACGGAGTAATTAACTATTTGTTCTTTCCTTTTCGCTTTTCAAGAAGAGCAAAGTTCCATTTCAATTTTCTTGTGTCGGAGAATGGTCGATTTTTTTCCTGATTTAAAACTTGATATTCATCTGTGATTTTTTTAATCGTGGGATTTTCCCGCAACTTCGCAGTTAACTAAAGCTAAGTAATTGGAAGTCGGTTCATACGGACCCTTCTCTTTATCTCTCTCTCTCTCTCTCTCTCTACTCTCTCTCTCTCTCTCTCTCTCTCTCTCTCTCTACAAACACTACAAATATATATATATATATATATATATATATATATATATATATATATATATATATATATACATATATATATATATATATTACATATACATACATACATTTGAGTCTGATCACATCACCGTGATTCATATATAAACGCATTAAGCTACAAATGTCCTTTAATATCTCATTCGCTCTACCTCGGATTAATATATTATCATATATGTTAACCGAAGGGAAATTTTATTAGTTGATAATAATTTCGTCGGCTCACGGGCGCTTCACTGTACGTCCCGATTTCTTGTTCTTAGGTTCGCGCTCGGGAGCCGATGAAATTATATCAACTAAAAATTCCCCTTCGGTTAACGTATGTAAAAATATATTAATTCCGAGGTAAAGCGAATTAGATATTAAAGGACGTTTGTAGCTCAATGCGTTATATATATAAATATATATATATATATATATATATATATATTATATAGATATATATATATATATACAGTGCGTGTATGTTATCTGCAGACGTTTCAAATGTAAGAGATTGTAAGTGAATGCATTGTGCTACTGAAGGGTGGGCATCCCGACATCCCCCCCCGACCCCCCCCCCCCCCCCCGACCTTCCTGCAGTTACTACCTAACAAACTTGTTAGAGCCGAATGGCCGGTTTCCAGCTGTGCTGAAGGT
>NC_087211.1:51546703-51556703 GCF_015104395.2 Macrobrachium nipponense | reverse complement strand
ATCTCTCTCTCTCTCTCTCTCTCTCTCCTCTCTCCCCTCCCCACCTCTCTCTCCTCTCTCTCTCTCTTCTCGGCTTGGCTTTCACCCTATAGGGGGAAAACCCCTCTTTGGGTTTATAGTCTCTTGAAGACTCTGTCCAAAAGAGTTTTTCAGACTGAAAGATTGTAAAAAAAAAAGAAAAGAAAAAAGGGAAATTGGGCTTTTTACTATTGTGGAAGGATTATAACGATGCGCTTAAACCCACTTTTTCGAATCCAGTCTTGGGACGCCATGAATTCTGAATATTTTCTGAGCAAAGTCAACTGGAAAACAATCATTTTAGCCAGAAAAACTATGGCATGAGATGAACTTCCTAATGGAAAGTGGAATTACTTTTGGCCTCACAGCAGAAGTAAACAGGAAGGAATTCCCAAATCTATCTTTCACTGAATCTATGAAATGTTACCCAAAATCTTAGTTGTTAAATCTGGAATTGAAACAGTCGATTTCACAGCACTCAAGTACCTGTCAGTCAGTCTCAGAGAACGTCTAGGGAATCCTTACGAGGAATGATTTCAATGACGCCTGTTAGAAAGTTACCTTTGACAAAGACTGATGTCTAAGGAAAAGCTCCGTTGTCTGCATCCTTTCAGTATCCAGAAAAAATTAAGTATATCTTAGTTTTACCAGACCACTGAGCTGATTAACAGCTCTCCTAGGGCTGGCCCGAAGGATTAGATATTTTTACGTTATAGGAACCAACTGGTTACCTAGCAACGGGACTTACGGTTATTGTGGGATCCGAACCACATCGAGAAATGAATTTCTATCACCAGAAATAAATTCATATCTCGCGGTGGCAGAACGGAGAATCGAACCCGGACCCTGAGATCGGTAATCGAGCACGTAACAGCCTCGTCAACGGGAAACTCGCTCTCCAGAAAGGGGATTGTCTCCTAAACGAAGTATGGATCATTGTGCAGTGGGAACACCAAGGTAGTAAATATAGATTTCTTGAAATTAGAAATAGACAAAATACCCCACCAAAAAATATTTGACCAGATGCATCTTTCCTAGAGTGACCCCCAATGGTTTTTAACCCCGTTATGTATCCACCTTTGCGCGTTTTTCTTTAGTACAAGCCCGCCCTTGGGGATTACAGTGAAACACAAACAAAAGAGTGTAAATATCATAACGATAATGACCCTCTCAAAGAAAATATTAATCATAAATAACAACCTCCGAACGTTGTTGGTGGTCCCTGTCTTGGAAAAATCCGGTCAGATTTCAATAACATATAGTGAGTTCAGATCAGACGCACTTCCACTTGGAACATAGAAGAGTACCCGATGTAAACATCGGCATATGTTTTCATTGACTTTCAGCTTTCCCCTTAAATGATTCCATATGAATCGAGACTTTTGTTCTCAATGGGACTCATGGGCGGTCCCCCGTATCTCTAAGTGCTTCTTTGATATTTGACGTTAATCGGAATGGAACGGAAATAATATAGAGCTTCAGGCCAAGAACTGGGACCTCTCAGGTCATTCAAAGCTGGAAAGGAAATTAATAATAATAGGTAGGTTTGAAATAATCGTTAGGAGAGGATGGATACCAGATGGAAGAAATATAATATGAACGGAGGGACAGTAAAGAAATGAAAGGGGTTGCAGCTAGGGGCCGAGGGGGACGCGCAAAAAAACCTTTAGTAATGCCTACAGTGCATCGCCTTGAGTGCACTGACGGCATTAACCCCCCTGCGGGATTCGACGTTTAACCGATCTTCATCTGTTTTGACCACCTGCAGGGCAATCGACCCATAAAAGGCAGAGAAACGACATTCGACCAATATTTCAACGTTCATGAAATTTTCTTCTTTTCTTGCGTTTGAGCACCATGACCGTTGCAACGCCCGGTTATGTAAATTAATTCACTAAAAAGGCAAAAAATATTTATGAAATATTTATCCAATTTCCTTTAATGTATTTTGTGGGGATTTTGATAAAAAGAGGATACGATAATTTCCATTTTTCTTATTGTCACTTTGGAGTACGAATAGCTCCCTGGCTGCCTTTTTACATAAGAAGTCTTCTCCAGTCATAATTTCCAATATTATGAGCTTTATAAATGTAAATTTGAAGACTCAAGCAACGTTTTTGAGATCCTTTAGAACAGATTTGAAAGGTATCTGATAAATAAAACATTTGGTTAAACCAGAACGACCTCCAATATCTATATATATCCTTATATATCAATATTATATATATATATATATTATATATATATATATCTGATAATAATATATAAAGATATATATATATATATATATATATATAATATATATATATATATAATATATATATATTATATCTATATATATATACATATATATATATATATATATGTAATAACCTACATATTTTATATATATATATATATCTTTATATATAAATGATATCTATATATATATATAATATATATCTATATATATATATAATTTTCTATATATATATATATACATATATCATATATATATCAATATATATATATATCTATATATATATATATATATATATCTCTCTATATATATATAATATATATCCATATATCTATATATATAATATATATAATACTATATAACATATATATATCTCATATCTATATATATTATATATATATATATCTCTATATATATATTATATATATAGATATTAATATTATTATATTTAATAATATTTTATAATATATATATAATATATGTAACATAAAAATTTATCATATACAATATATATATATATAATTCATGTATCTATATCTATTAATATATATATATATCTATATATGCATGTATATATGTATTTTTATATATATAACATCTATACTATATATATGTATATTGTAAGGTTCAGTGCTTGTTATTGTCGGGAACAATCTTTCTCAAATCGTTCCCTTGTTGAAGGTGCCCTCCTTACCCAGTAGTGCTCGTTTTTCTTTGAGAGGTGACTTTTGCTCCTTGCATTGTTATTAATTTTAATCAGGTTTGGGATAGCAGCGAGTACAGATCTCTACAGCATAGCAGGTTGGAGTTGGAGAATGTTGGAACTGAAGGTATTTCGCTACCTGTGGCCCTCTGCAGTTCGAGGAATGGTTTTTGATGGCTGAACCTTGTCCATCGGAGGAACGGTGTTGTTTCCTGTTTGACAGCAGACTTGCTGTTGCCTTGATTCTGGCGATCATCTGTGTGTTTTTTTGGAGATGTTCCTGTTGGCCGTCATAGGGTGGATATTTCGATGATCGTGCAGCAGTTCAATGGTGTTTGTCCTCTTGGACCCTTAGTGGTCTTGACATCTGCGTAGATTGTCGTGGTGTTTTTGTACTGCACGAGGGTAATGGTTAAATGTAATTCTTCTCCAGATAATGTTGTATTGTTACCTTGTCATTTTGTGCAAAGTAATTTGGTATTCATGCTGCTTAATTTATATTGTTACCCCACCCCTTTTGCTATTGGTATTTATGCTCTTAGTGTTTCAATGTGTGCATTTATGCTGTTTAACAATTTCTATATTGTATGTATTTACGCTGCTTAAAGGTTTCCATATGTGTAATGTATGAAGGTTGTTGTACCATTGTATTATATAAGTTATTGGTACATTTGTTTATGCTGTCGTGATTTTTGTTGTTTCTTGATGCAGCTAAAGTATTTAAACTAAAGTGTTAACTGCAATTTGATATGTTTACTGTTCATTATGATGTTTATGTTGCTACGTTTTATAGAACGCCTCGCTTTTAGTGATATTAGTTATAAAAGAAGCAGCCATGCCTTCTCCTAAAGCAACTGTTTGTTGGGAGAGAGGGCATGTCGTAGGGAGGTATTTCCGGTCTGACGGAAGCTTAGGGTAAGAGAGGCAAGTCACAAGAGTAGCTAGGCTTCGAGATGGATTTTAGGGACTTCTACAATAAGACCTATTTTCCTTCCCAATTTGCTGGCGTTGTGTTTATCACTTTTCAGGCGATGCCCGAGGCGGTATTTGGAAGCCCCGTGATTCAAAACAACCAGGATCTCCCTCAGTCGACGGCAGTCTGTGATCCAGGACAGATGTCCAGCCGACAGCCTCCCAAACTTAAGCCTATCGGCTCGGCGTACTGGCGGACACGAACAACCCCAGACCTGAACGAAGTCAGTCCGCATTCTTCCACAACGATACACTGAAATATTGCATCCAGTACGTCTAAAAGTGTAAACTTCAACCCAGCACCTTTTACTACCATACGACTCTTGCTAAATTCATTTTCAATTCTCATTTTTACCCCTTCTACATCAAAAGCCCCTTTGTTCCTCATCGGCCACGTGCTTCCCTTTGTGACTTGTTAAAGACCAAGCTTTCCGTGCATACCTCAGTGAAACATTCGAGTTTCCTTCCCCCCCCAATGTTAGGGAGAATAAATCAGCCTTAATCAAAGCAAGAAGTCATTTTTTCTTTTATCTCTTTTAATCTGGATTCTTTTCCAGATTCCATGAGTCACGTGCCCAGTCTCTGCCCGCAAGTGTGCATTACCCAAGTTTATGAAACCAGCTTGAATTCTTCCAATTACATTTTAGCCATTTGTGAGATATATACCCAGTCCCACCGTGGTGGACGCTGCATTTACCTTTTCTCCAGGCCAGCAAGGGCCTTTTTTGTAAATAAATAGCTGTAAAGTAACGAGCTGAGTTTTCTGGCGACCTTCCCTCTAAAGAAATTATCACTAACTATCAGTTTTACGGTAAGTTTATAGCAATTTCCTCTTGAAATCCCTCAATTATTTCCGTTTACGTATATAGCCTCTCTCAAGGCCACTAAATACGTAAAAATTTTTATTTAAGTAACTCTTATTTTTGCTGCATCTGTTATGGACTCGTTTGCTATTTAATTTAACTTGGTAATGTAATGTTTTTGGACCAGACCTGACTCACTTGTATAAATGTGAATAATTTAGGTTAATGAAGTAGTTTTAAATGGTAATTTTGCAGTTTTTGTTGAAGTCCTTTTCCCGTTGTTGCCTCTGCCCCTACCAGACTTTCCAGACCCATTATCAATTTTCTTAATTTAATTTTTTTGAACCTGTATGGGAGCTCATGGCTGACCATTACAATATATAATATATATATATATATTATATATATATATATATATATATATATATATATATATATATTATTAGTAATAATTAAATACATCAGGATCTCGTTATTCCCATGACACATCCAGTGCGATTCTCTCTCTCTCTCTCTCTTCTCTCTCTCTCTCTCTCTCTCTCTCTCTCTCTCTCTCCTCTCTCTCTATAAGAAATTTCCCTGAAAAGAAAGGGAGTTTGGGCACACCCTTATGAAGACATAAAATTGAAACATTTCCTAAGAATGAATAGAAGGGCAAGAGCCATCGTCGCAATACTTCTTACGCCTCTCTCTCTCTCCTCTCTCTCTCTCTCTCTCTCTCTCTCTCTCTCTTCCTTCAGTTTTTTTTTTATTTTTATTTCATGACGTCGCTCGTTTGTTTGCCCTCAGTTCCCTTTTGCCTTGTCATTTATTCCATTCGATAAAAACTTGGCCCACTGCGACCAGTATCTGTGTGTTCAAAGAACAGCGCCTCTGCTTGTGTGAAGCATTCGGCCAATAGCACTGTTAAGTACTTCACTGTTATCAAATGACCAGCTGTATACGATATGATTCTACTTGCATACAGATATGGATAAGTGTAAATATATATATATATATATATATATATATATATATATATATATAATATATATATATATATAATATATAAATATGCAATGTGCATCTATACTATATGCACACATTATTATAATAAACTAACATATATGTGTAATATGATATATATATATATATATATATATATATATATATTTATATATATAAATATATATATATATATACAAATATATAAATATACATCTGTACTATATGCACACATGTATATAATAAACATACATATATGTGTAATATGATATATATATATATATATATATATATATATATATATATATATATATATATATATGCAAATGCACGCAGACACCCATACAGTTTATATCACATACAATATATGTATCGTGTGTATATATGTCTATATCCAAGTACATTTCCCATCAAAAAAAAGTGGGACGTTTCGTTCTGTCCACCATTTCGCCAAAAAAGAGTTGTACTTATGTTTAGTAGTAGTATATATAGTAATAGTAGTAGTAGCATGAACCCTTTAAGACCTGAGAATGCGCATATTTGACTCAAGCTGCGAACAGGAAAATGGATGTCTCGTCGTATAATTATTTTGTGTTGTTGTGCTAATGGCCCCTTTGTTCTGAGCCAGATTCTGAGAATTCTGTGTGATCTAGATGCAGGTCCTTAATGTTCCTAATTTAGTTTACCTTTGTGCTACGGGGAGTTAGGGATTCAAGTGGAAGGCCATTCAAATCGAAATACATTTCCATTTCATATATTTCTGGACGTATTTAAATGAAATGATTTCCCTGGGCAGTTTAATTTCTTTGTGATTCGCGCCTCTCTCCCGTAAATGTTTCCCGTTAAGGTGGAATGTGCTAAAAGTTTTTAAAAATTTTATATAGTCTACCGAGTCGTATGCCAGAATATTTATTCGTATAGAAATACATTTTTCGTACAAAAGTCATTCTTTTTTTTTATAAGGCTTCCTCGATGACCAATCACCATTTTTTTTATTCGTGAATTTAAGTAATTCCCACTGCTTTCTTTAAAGAGTAGTATGATGGTTGTTACTAAGAAAATGCGTGCATTAGCACCACTATTGAACTTTCTTTATTACAAGAAATATGTTCTTGTAAAAATTTTAGATTATTTTGATTACGTTTTTCCTTTAAAATAGCAAACTCTTTTCACTGTATGAGGTTTATAATCACCTTAAAATGATAAAGTGAGATTGAATTGATTAGTTAGGGTCATATGGCCTCATAACAGCAAAGGTTGAGTGGAAAAATGGACCATTATGAACTACTTTGGTTTTTCCAGAATCAGAAGTGACTTGGATCTACTTGGATCCACAGTTATGTCTATGTACGTATGGCGAAAGATAAATCTGTACAGTGTTTTCGGGAATCTGCTCGATTCCATTCATCTTTCAATATATGTTAGCTACATATACGTACATAACTGTGGATGTGTCTCTCCAATAATATGGATAATAATAATATATAATTATTGATCTGTCCCTGCAGGCTGTGCAAACCTAATTAAAGCTAATTGAATGAGACAGTTCTGTGAACTTTGATAGTGATATGTCTTCAATTCCACCCTAACTGCGCAGTCCACTTATCAAACTCAGGTTTGCGAACTAAGTTCCTCATACAGACTGATGTTGTCCTCTGCTGTAAAAGTATTCCTAGCTATAGTACATTCACATCAACCGTGCATCTGGTGTCTAGGCCACTCCCTTACGACGCTCGTGATTGGCTGTTGGTAAGCCAACCGCAGGGCTGGAAACTCTCAGTCTCTCTCGAGAGTTCACACAGGCAGAATGTATGTTACATCTCTCCTGAGGGATACGTATTTCAAAAGTATCCCTCCGGAGAGTTGGAACATAGATCCTACCTATATGAACTCTCTCGAGAAAGACTGAGAGTTTCCAGCCCCGTGATTGGCTTATCAGAATCTACTATAGTGTATCCAACTATATTCTGTTTTTTTCCATCTGTCCATCCGCCTGTGGTGGTTTTGTATGGTAACACTGCATCCCGGGCTTAGATAGTTACGCTATGTGTAAGTTTTAGGTAAATAAAAGGATATCTGGGAGTACATTTGCAACTGAAAAGTGTTTTAATAATTTATTGCATGCGAATTACACTTTAATATTCGAAATAGGATGTTATTATAATCGTTGAATGTAAGCTGAATGGAACTATCTAAAGCCCGGGACGCAGTGTTACCATACAAAAACACCACAGGCAGATGGACAGATGAAAAAAATCAGAGTATAGTATTTATTTACAGATCCGAGAGAAAATAATTTGGTCTCAAAGGGTGGAATTTGTTCAATATTGTCCCTCAGAGATTCTCCTAAAAGACTGATCATAAAATAGTCAACCTCCCTTTTTATTATATTCCTGGTGGTGGCTACGACAAAAGGCTTTAAAGTCCGAACATTTCAACATAAACACCATTTCAAAAACTGACTCGTACTAGCATACATAGAGTGAGCGTGTGTTGTGATGTTTCGTGTGTATAAATCTATATGCAAATTTATGGATGTATAAGTTAATATGATAGTTAGTTGTCTTTACACGTCTTTCAATGAGGGTTAGATTTAAACTTTCGCCTCTTGTATCTCTCATTCATTTGCATTGATGTGTCCCTCTCTTATGACTCAGACCTATTTCCTTTCCTTTCTTCGTTAAAAAAAAAAAAAAAAAAAAAATTCTGACGCCGATCTCATCATTCAACCACCACTGAGGGCGATTAATCTTTTTTTTTTTTTTTTTTTTTTTTTTTTTAAGTAATGGTCAAAATCGCTAACGAACTGGATCTCATTTCCGATAAATTCCCTTTGGGTACACGCGGCTCAAAAAAAAAATCATGGATCCTAAAAGAACCTCTCTCTCTCTCTCTCTCTCTCTCTCTCTCTCTCTCTCTCTCTCTCTCTCTCTCTCTCTCTCTCTCTCTAGCCTTACAGAAAAATGTAGGCGTACATTTCCTGGTCACAGACTTGAATTTATTACTAAATGAGTGTTCTTCCGTAGTACATTTTAATACGTTCGCATTACTAAGCTTTACTTGCAGTTATCTCTCTGCCTCGAAATGGTCTCCACAGTGACAGAGACTAAAGACAACCGCCAAATCTAACTGTAATCTTTTGAATATTGTTTAAAAGGAAAAGAATTAAAGTTAATCCAATCAGAAGCCACGTGAGACACAGGAATGGAAATAAGCAATGGCCTCCTAATTCTTCTACCTATCTGTAAGTAGCAAATAAGCGTCCTTAAACACCTTAGGTATGAAATGAAGAGGCAAAGACGAAAGAAGGAACCAGTAGGCCATACTCTTAAAAGAAGGGAGTTTGTAGGAACCTGCGAATAGAGAGGGAGATTGTAACGGTATGGAAAGAATCCATCCTTCTCTTCAAGAAAGGGTGGTTATAATGTCACGGAAGTAAATCCTCTTAAATCCCCTTAAAGATGGGAAGGTTATAATAGAATAGAAAAACAAAAATGAGAGAAATTGGCTGGTCTTCTCAAACGAGGGAGAGCTATATCAACAAGAAAGTTCCTCTTAACAACACGGAAGTTGTAAAGAGGAAAAACCTACAGAGAATGTGAGAGGATATATAATATACGCCTCTTTTGCAGAGGGAGATTATAATAAGCACGGACAACAGAAGAAGAGAGTATTCAATACTCTGTCAAATTACATTCCATCAAAACACGATGACCTCGTTGAGGTAACCCACTCCCCAAGTGGGTGGAACCTTTCATAAGGCTCTCTCTCTCTCTCTCTCTCTCTCTCTCTCTCTCTCTCTCTCTCTCTCTCTCACACACACACACACACACACATACACATAATAATAATAATAATAATAATAATAATGGGGTAGGGTCCAGCTATGGGTTAAATAGCAAAACTCAGCAATGATGGAAAGAAATGAAGGAATAAACGACAACGACGTAAATGGAACCTCTGGCAACAGAGGAGCTTCGTCCGGCAACCAGGTATTCAACCCAATTGAAGGGGAAGACGGCCAGGTACTTGGAGGTCGTCATCCAGCAACTGACCACCACAACAACAGTAATCAACAGTCTGAGATTGGAGCTACAGAAGCAAAAAGGAAGAAATCGAGAAGAGAAGAAAATAAGGAAATATGGAGATGTTACATCAGAAGCAACCCGACGGAGAGAGGATATAGAAGAAGATTGGTCAACATCTGGAATGAGAGGAATCAACACCCCCCAAACAGAGCAGAGGCTGGCAGACCAAGTAAGGAACATAAAGAAAAAGAAC
>NC_087211.1:51539896-51546203 GCF_015104395.2 Macrobrachium nipponense | reverse complement strand
TACCTTTTATAAACATAGAGCAGTGTTAAATTAACATTTTTGGGAATAACGTCGTTAATCAATTTTCTAACGATGATTTGTTATTGGCAATGGGCAGCCCCGTTGGTTTTAAGTTTTTTGTTGTTTTCAATGTTTCGCTCTCTATATTCCTCATTTATAAGCAAATCTTGTTCTTTAGGTTGAGAATAATAACACTCTTATTATAAGACATGTCGAAAGACTAGAATGCAAACCTGACGGCGGGTCCCTTTTATAAACCTAAACATAAATTCCGTTATCATTTCGAAAAGGTAATGATTTTTAATACTATATTACTATCATCATCATGTTCGTCGACGATATTAGTTTTTTCTTCAAATAAGTATTTAAAAATCAATTCGTCAAGATTATTATTATTGTTATTCTTGTGTTCGTAATAAATACGATCAATCGCTTTTATAATTGAAACTTGTCATTTAGAAGAGGCTTTTGATTATGTAATTTCAGAAAAAAGAATTTCTAATGTAATATCACATTTAAACTGTTTAAAAGCGATAAAAATAACTTTGGTTTCGGATGCGATGCGAATATTAGGAGAGCGTTATCCATCTTCTTTGATTGATAATGAAAGAGAAATTATTTTCCCAAACCTTGCGACTACTTAAACTTTTTAAAATGACTTTTGAATGACGAATACAACCACCACTTCAGTTATTAATCCTTTTGAAAAGACTTTTTGAACAGAGAAATGATTTGCGACTACTTAAACTTTTTAAAATGACTTTTGAATGAAGAATACAACAACCACCACCACTTCAGTTTTGAATAGAGAAATGATTGTTACTCTCCTTGTGACTACTTGAACTTTTTTTAAATGACTTTTGAATAAAGAATACAACAACCACTTCAGTTATTATTAATCCTTTTGAAAAGAGAAATGATTGTTATTTTCCTTACGACTAGTTAAACTTTTTTTAAAATGACTTTTGAATAAAGAATAAGTTATTAATCCTTTTAAAAAAGCCTCCTCTCTTTTTTTATTCGAGAAATGAAAATAAAAAATCTTTGCTATTCAATTTTCCTAATTTATTCATCTTTTAAAATGGCTTTAAATCGTCCTTTGAATGAAAGGGATAACAATTTGACAAGTTTTTATTCTCCACATCATAAAGAAAATATTTTTTTTCCAATCCTCGCCTTTTATCGAAAATAGAGAGAGAGAGAGAGAGAGAGAGAGAAAGGGGGCGAATTGATCGATACATACAAACGTGTAGTGGCGAGTGGCGCCTGAATTATCTTATTCTTGGTGTGCTAATGATCCTGAATAGTATATGAGGAAGCGAGCTCTTTGTTTATGCGCGCCAAGTTTTTTGCCGCTAGCGGACGCTTCGTTATAAATGAGTTCTTATCCCATTTGGACAGACAGTCCCACGACACACTAATGGATTATGGAATGCAGCGGCATATTCTCTCGTTTTTTTAATAATTATTTTAAGAGAAATTTCCCTTGTGAATATATATAGTACGAATGAACGGCATTCGTGTATGTTATGGTCGTATGCTTGCTAACATTGTCTCTTTATTATCGTCATTATCATTTGTGTATCACCCTCGTCATTTCTTTTTTCTTTTGTAATCTCCATCATTATCATCAACATCATTATCGTTAGAATTATTTTTATTCATCTTCGTCATGCTATTGTATTATCATCAATCATTTCTACCTAACTTTCTTTAGCATTATATCATCGTCAGTATCATCATCTTGTTGTCAACGTCATCATTAACGTCATCGTTACGATTATCATAATCATTATGAATATCAGTTTCATGATGATAATCACCACTATTCACTATTATTATTATTTTATTATTATTATTATTATTATTATTATTATTATATTATTATTAATACTCAGAAGTTGAACCCTATTCAGATATGGAACAAGCCTACAGGACTATTGACTTGAGTTTCAAGCTTCCAAAGAATTTAGTAAAAGAAAAAACTGAAAGAAGTAGTCTCACTTATTAAAAAAAAACATTAATTAATGAATTGATAAATAGAAAAAAATCATTAAAATGCAAGAATCATCATCATCATCATCATCGTTGTTTATCAGAATCATTATGATTATGAAATAAAATAAAATAAAAAGTTTCCACATAGGTTGATCCAGGCAGTCTATGGCATGTATTGTAACCAAGTTATCCCTGTGGCCTAACTAGCCCGAATGCTACGTCCTGCTAACGAAGTTGCAAATAGGGTTTAGCAGGTGGCACTTAGTAACGAGAGAGAGAGAGAGAGAGAGAGAGAGAGAGAGACCCATCCCACTTACTAATGAAGTGCCAGTGTGTGTATGTGCGAGTTTGTTCTGAGGGTCGTGTTTTGATTTATCGGAAAAAAAACACATACACGTGGAATTTGCATATTTGTATTTGCACTCATAAGTAAGTGTGCTGTCATTTATTTACAATAAATTTATGGATGGGTATGTAGTCACGTAAACGCGCATTCTATATTGCATTGCTAATTATGTTTATATTTTTACCATATACTTGGTTTCACATTATGTAATAAGATATGTGTTGGGGTAACCCCCCACCCCCCAAACACACACACACACACCACACAGGCTTTCTATCCCAAGTATATTTTGCGTAAATAATATCCCGAGGTTGGTGCCAGTTTCCCTATTATTGGCAGTGGTCGTAACCTTTTACTAAAAAGTAAGACTGCAAGGCAGCAGAATGCATTTGTTACTATACTTTCTCTCTTAGAATTAGGTTCTCCTAACTAGCTTTTTGTCTTCTGGTTTTGCAAATATACCGTTGTTAGGTTTTCATTTTTATCATAAATAAATAGCAGGGATTTTGTATATAATGGTTATTATGATGAAGATAAAAAACATATTTTGAGAAAAAAGAAAAATTGATTTGCTCTTAAATTAAGTAGTATGAAAGATTCCGTCTTTCATGTTTCCCAACTTCAAATAAATTTTTCTTTAGATTGTGTGAGGTTAAAAAATAATGAAACATATATGTAAATAAATAAATAATAAAATATTTTATTTTTTACCTATATAGATAAGAAGTAAAATATATTTTTTTTTTGTAAGATAAAATTGCATTTAACTATTAAGTCGATATTAAACACATTAAATCTGTTGTATTTCAAATAGAGTTTTTTATTATATTATTTTATTATTGTATATTTAATATATATAACTATTAATATTATTATTTCACCATTTTTATTATTTTTTTATTATATTCAAATTCAGAAAATAACAAAAATAATATAAAAAATAAAATATTTTGTAGGAAAATAATAATAATATTAATTGTAAACAAAATTTTTGTTTTATCTCGGATAAAAAAATCAAAACAAAATGGTTTTTGAAACACAAATTAGAATTTTTTAAATTGGAAATTGAAAATATAGACAGCCTTTATTTTTTAAAAAAAAGGTGAAGAAAATATGTTACAATATTCAGTTATGTGTTAGAATAAGGAATTAATAAATTTACAGAAAGTAATTATACTATCTCTAAAAAAATACTTTTCCAAAAATACCACGGATGAAGTAATGTGTTATTCTAGGGAGAAAAAACGGGAGGGAATAGCACCCAACCAAGCACTGAGTAACAGGCTCTTGTTATCCCCTTAAGGCTTGAGGTCCTTGTTATTCCTGCTTAAGGCTTGAGATTGAACAGGTCCCTGCTTAATGCTAGCCAAGTGCTCGTTCTTGCAAAAAGCAGATCACATGTCTGGGGGATGCGATGAGTATAATGACCCTCTCATGGCACCAATAAAAAGTTCCTCTGTTTACGGGGTTACAAGGAAGGAATACATATAGTGCCCATGAGGCGCTCATGGCCTTTAAATGGGAACACGTGCATGCACTCATTCTTATGTACCTCTTTTGAGTTTTGGAAAAGATAACTTATTATCAATATCATTGTTCAAACAAATATATCATTGTAGAAAAGTGAATGAAACCTGAATCTGGATGGTTTGCGATAACAATGTGGATGATGTAGAATTTACAGAATTTATGAAAAAAAAAGAATTTCATCTTTATCTATCGTCCGGTAAATTCTCTATATTTGGATAAAACTTATTTTCTTTCTCAAAATATGTTATCTTCATAATAATCATTATATACAAAATACAAAATTATGTTTTTAAATAATTGTGATTTTTTTTTTTTTTACCACAATTTAAAAAATTATTTATTTTTTATGTTTACTGACAATTAAATTTGCCTTTATACAACATTCTCTCTGAGAGCTGCTGTATTGATTCTGGGAAAGTTATTTGTAGTCTATCTCTCGGCAAAAGAAAAACAACCAATCCTAAACAGTGCTATTACCACGTATCAATGAAATCATTACAACATAATTATTTAAAAATTTTTACAATTTAAATAAATTTTACCTTTATACAATATCATAAAATTTACAACAGTATAATAATGATTCCATTTTTTCATTCAATGTTTTGTAATAATAATTATTAGTGTGTTATAATAGGATGATGAAAAAAAAAAATTGGTATAAAGTTAAATATAGAATTTATTCATTATTATTATTTATTATTATTATTTATATATATATTGTTTGTTGTAGATTAATTAATGTATATATGTCCCCATGATTTTCTTCAATCAGGAGTTGCTTAAATACTTAACAATAGTATTCCATGGTTATTTAGTTTTCTTTGTCATTTCTCAGAGAAGGAAATTGAATTGCATTAAAAAAATCTAATAGTGATAAAAATTTGATATGGGATTTTAGATTTTTAAATAAATATAATAAGGTAGTCAAGAATTATTTTGGGTGTGTGGTTGACATATTAAAAAGACTGCCTAAAATTTATTCAGAAATTGATTATCATTATTATAATAATTGCGACCATAAATAATTTAACAACAACAATTATTTGTATTTTTTTTATTTTATTTTTATTTTTTTGGTAAATAAAAATCAATATCTATTTTATTATTTTAATGTAAATAAAATCAATTATCCTTTATTATTTTATTTAATTGTAAGTATTTAAGTTAAATATTTTTTGATAACAAAAATAGAATATTTATTTAAGTTAAATATTTTCTATAACAAAAATAGAATCATTTAACTTAAATTAACATTAAATTCTACAGTTAGACCTAATCGTCATTTTAGTCGCCCGTTAGACCTAAAACGTCATTTTCCTTATTAGTTACAACAATATATATATATATATATATATATATATATATATCTATATATATATATATAATATATATATATATATGTATATATATATATATATATAAATATATATATTATATATATATATATATATATATATAATATTATAATATATATATATATATAATATATATATACACATATACTATATACATTTGAGTCTGATTCACATCACGTGAATCATATATTCGCATAAAGTTACAAATGTCCTTAAATATCTCATTCCCTCTACCTCGGAATTAATATATTTTCAGATATATTAACCGAAGGAGAATTTTATTAGTTGATAATAATTTCGTCGGCTCACGGGCGCTTCACTGTACGTCCTGATTTCTTGGTTCCTAGGTTGCGCGCACGGGGAGCCGACGAAATTTATTACCAACTAAAAAATTACCCCTTCGGTTAATGTATGTGAAAAATATGTTAATTCCGAGGTATTTAGAGCGAATTAGATATTAAAGGACATTTGTAGCTAAAGCATATATATATATATACGTATATATATATATATATATATATATATATATATATATATTATATATATATATACAGTGTGTGTATGTTAGCCCCCCACCCCCGACCATCCTGCAGTTACTACCTAACAAACTTGTTAGAGCCGAATGGCCGGTTTCCAGCTGTGCTGAAGATATTTCCAATATTACGTAAAAGCCTCAGGTTAGTATTGTTAGGAAAAACACAAATTACTTTTAAAATGCATCACATTTGACCTACGTCCAGTTCCGGAAACTAATATAGAGATTGGGAGTAAAGGAAGAACGTCACTCCATAGATAGTTCGTTATATCTCACCAATCTTCCCTTCTTCCTCATTTCCAGAGCTGTTTATTCGTGGTATCTAAAGTGATATCAATAATGCCCCATATTTCTCCTTTATCGCTATATCTAATGTTATGTGTCTATGTATGTATCGCTACCTGTATCTCAACTCTCCCACTTACTGTCACCTTAGAATACTGATACTGTAATTATATATGACTAATTAAGATGGCTAACGATACTGTTATACATTTGTATGGCATACGAAAACTCCCCACCCCAGGCGGGCAGTGCCGT
>NC_087211.1:51509896-51529896 GCF_015104395.2 Macrobrachium nipponense | reverse complement strand
TCATTTCCGATAAATTCCCTTTGGGTACACGCGGCTCAAAAAAAAAAAAATCATGGATCCTAAAAGAACCCCTCTCTCTCTCTCTCTCTCTCTCTCTCTCTCTCTCTAGCCTTACAGAAAAATGTAGGCGTACATTTCCTGGTCACAGACTTGAATTTATTACTAAATGAGTGTTCTTCCGTAGTACATTTTAATACGTTCGTATTACTAAGCTTTACTTGCAGTTATCTCTCTGCCTCGAAATGGTCTCCACAGTGACAGAGACTAAAGACAACCGCCAAATCTAACTGTTATCTTTTGAATATTGCTTAAAAGGAAAAGAATTAAAGTTAAAGCAATCAGAAGCCACGTGAGACACAGGAATGAAAATAAGCAATGGCCTCCTAATTCTTCTACCTTTCTGTAAGTAGCAAATAAGTGTCCTTAAACACCTTAGGTATGAAAACAAGAGGCAAAGAAGAAAGAAGGAACCAGTAGGCCCTACTCTTAAAAGAAGGGAGTTTATAGGAACCTGCGAATAGAGAGGGTTGCAGAATGAGGGAGATTGTAACGGTATGGAGAGAATCCATCCTTCTCTTTAAGAAAAGGTGGTTATAATGTCACGGAAGTAAATCCTCTTAAATCCCCTTAAAGAAGGGAAGGTTATAAGAGAATAGAAAAACAGAAATGAGAGAAATTGGCTGGTCTTCTCAAACGAGGGAGAGCTATATCAACAAGAAAGTTCCTCTTAACAACACGGAAGTTGTAAAGAGGAAAAACCTACAGAGAATGTGAGAGGATATATAATATACGCCTCTTTTGCAGAGGGAGATTATAATAAGCACGGACAACAGAAGAAGAGAGTATTCAATACTCTGTCAAATTGCATACCATCAAAACACGATGACCTCGTTGAGGTAACCCTCTTCCCAAGTGGGTGGAACCTTTCATAAGGCTCTCTCTCTCTCTCTCTCTCTCTCTCTCTCTCTCTCTCTCTCTCTCTCTCTCTCTCTCTCTCTCTAATAATAATATAATAATAATAATAATAATAATAATATAAAAACATTATCATTTTTTTATTATTATTATTATTAAAAACATTTGTCTTTCTCAATCCAGCCAAAGATTCCAGGCGAGCGGACAGACCTCCTTTCTTCACCTTGACTTCTCATTGTCAGGAATTATTCCCGTGAAGCTCCCAAGGGTCCCCCTTCAGTCATTCCTTAAAGAAAAAAAAAAAAAAAAAAAAATAAAAAAAAAAAATAAAAAAAAAAAAAAAAAAAAAAAAAAGAGAAGAAAAAGAAAAAAAAAAAAAAAAAAAAAAAAAAAAAAAAAAAAAAAGTGACAGGATGCTGGAGAAGGACTCCGTCAACTGAAGTCCTACAAAATGCAGACCTAAAAGGAGAGGAGGAGACGTTGTGTCCTTGAGGAGGAGGACACCAAAGGAAGAATTGACCTAGGAGACTTTTCAGCGAAGGATAATGGCGCTCGATCCTTCGCCTGCATCTCTGGAGGAGGGGAGAGTTCGGATGATCCCGTCACTTTCCTTTCACTTATGGCAGAATGGGTACTTTCTCCCCCACTTTCTTCTCACGTCATTTTTCCTCCATTTTATGCACTGCCTTCTTCTCTCCTTTCCGTCTTTCTTTGCCTCTTATTTCTTTCGTTCGTTGTCCATCCTTATACTTACTCTTTGGTGCGCAGTATTCTACCTCTTTCTCTCTCCTATTTCCATTAATCCGTCATTCCACTCTTATGCTTACTCTTGGTTGTTCAATTGAATGTAATATCCCTTTTCCTTATCTCTCTATATTTCATATTTGCAGATTTAATTTCTTCTTTTTTTTCTTTTTTTCACTCTTACCTAATTCAATATATTCAATGTTCACTTCACAATACTATGCTTCTTCTTTTCAGGGTCATACAAATAAAGACTAACTATTTATAAAACATCTATGAAAGCTTGACAGTCAAATTTACGTGTCATCCTGAATCATGGATGAAGCCCCGTGCAGAATACTTCCTGCAGGTCAGCAGCTTCTTGCACATCGTCTTTTTATTTTTTAATCCTTTCGCTCTGGAACTTCGGCTTTCTTTCTATCTTCACCTTGAACATTCTTTCTGAAAGACGATCGTTTTTACAATAATAATAATAATAATAATAATAATAATAATAATAATAATAATAATAATAATAGTAATAATAATAATAATAATAATAATAATAATACTGACAATGGTAGCAGTAGTAGTAGCACAACGAATAATAATAATAATAATAAATAATAATAATAATAATAATAATAATAATAATAATGAACTAAGGAACCTCCGTAACGAGGCTATAATATTGACAATCAAAACTCACAGTAGTGTTAAAATATATTAATGTACTGAAGAGGGATACGGAGCAGTATCCGAAAGTCTTTCCTTGTATTTTTACCGTTGTACATTAATATATTTTAACACTACTGTGGCTTTTGATTGTCAATAATAATAATAATAATAATAATAATAATAATAATAATAATAATAATAATAATAATAATAATAACAATACTAACAGTGGTACTAATAGTAGCACTAGTAAATAATAATAATAATAATAATAATAATAATAATAATAATAATAATAATAATAATAATAATATATATTTTAGAATGACTTTTCTTTGTAAAATTTGTTTGCAACAATATGATAACATTAAAGCCTTTTTTATCCGTATTAAATAATCTTTTTTATTGTACATATATAAAAATATTATAGTTACAGAAATCCTGGTTCAATCATTCCTTACCAGAAACGTATTTCATGGCTTATAATTTCATAACAGGAATTATTCCAAACCCTTTTATACAAAGGCCGATGGAACGACCGATTCAAGGCCATTTACCTGTATCGTTAAAAAGGGGTTTATATTGAAACCATGGGACACGAAAGCAGTTGAAGAATTCCAGAGCATAAGGGTTGTAAAAATGGAAAGAATATCGCTAACCTTTCCCAGTGAATATTGTAATTCCAGAATGAAAATTTGTATTCATTCAAAAGATATATGTACTATATATTGTTGTTTTTATATATATATATATATATATATATATATATATATATATATATATATATGTATACATATATAATATACATACATATATATATTATATATATACGTATATATATAAGATATATATGTATATATATATATATATATATATATATATATACATATATATATATATATATATATATATATAGATATATATATATATATATACATATATATATATATATATATATATATATATATATCTATATATATATATATATATAATAATAAAGGCAGAAAGTCACGAAGGAAAGTGAAACAATGAAATACCAACTCTCGCCCGTACATCCATCAATAAATATCAATATGCATTCAAAATTGTAATGTAATTAGTCATAATTATGAGATTCATGGACCATCCGACCGTAAAAATATCCTAATGTAGGTGATTAGTCAGTTGATTTTCGATACAAGAATTATAAATTATTTTTAAAGAAGAGTGGAAAAAAAATAACCTTTTAAAGCTGGGATTCTCTTTAAAGCTAAAAAAAAAAAAAAAAAAAAGTTGTTCGTTGTTTTGTTCACCTTAGGCATGAATTTCTTTTTCCTTTACTTAAAGTTTTTCTTTTTATTGCTTCATTTTTCATAAAAGTTACGAGACCATTTGTATGTTTAAACTAACATTGACGTATGTGTTATGTTTAGAATACTTTTATGTTAGGCATGAGGTTCTTAACTTTTCTTTAATTAAAATCTTCATGTAAGTTAAAAGTTCATATGAGGTTATTTCAACAAAGAAATATTTTTTTTATTTTCATATTACTATACAGCTAAATTTTGATAGCTATATTCCAGTATTGCTTTACCATTGCTTCTTCTCGTTTGCCCAAAATCTGAATCACATTCCAGTTTGATTTCACTTTACATAATATCATTCATCCTAATTGCTAACTTTATTTTTCTTTCCTTCGCTCAGAATATGAGATGTGATCAAATTCAACTTCCTTACATATTACTTAAGATACTTTTTTTTATATCGAATCTCACCTTTGACTCTCTTTCCTCATAAATGCACAAGTAAACATAATGACGAAAAGTGAAGTCCCGATTTCAATTCCCTAGATCCTAATGGAAATAAGACTTTCCTTCTGATACTTTATTGCTACAAGAGGAAGTTGCCCCGATCTTCTCAAAATTGACGAGATTAAGTGAGGCAGAATTTGCTTGTAACTCGGATTTTTGCCCTTTAATCTATTTGGTTAGGTTCGAAATCTCTCTCTCTCTCTTCTAAGAATCTCTCTCGCCTTCTACTCCTCTCTCCTTCTTCTCTCTCTCTCGTCTTCTTCTCTTCTCTCTCCTCTGCTCTCTCTCTCTCTCCTGATATTTTTAGAATTTTTTTTAATTTACGAAAAATTATCTAAGTATCTGGTATATTAAAGTATATTCTTGCACATGCACGTAGAAAGACACACTTGCGTAACACAGCATGCACTACATACATGCATACACATATATATACATAACATATGCTATTATTTATATATATATATATATATATATATATATATATATATATATATATATATATATATATATATAAATCATGTTACTGTAACATATCTCTCTCTCTCTCTCTCTCTCTCTCTCTCTCTGTCAGACGAAAATTGTGGAGAGGTAAAACCAGATGTCCCGAATGAAATAAAAATCACATATTCCTAGTATTCCAGTGATGCAGTTCAAGGTCTTTGCCACACTCTAGTGACCTTCGCTCCATAATCCTTTCAGCTATTTTAGCTAATTAAAAGCTAAACCCTTTGAGCTCGGCAGTATATCTCTATATCTATATATCTATATATCTATATATCTATATATCTATATATCATATATATCTATATATCTAAAATTAACAGCTTTAGATAACTTCAGAAAAACTATCAGTAACTGCGATAGATGCGCTTGACCTCCTTATATAAGCGAATATCACATGAAAATGATTGGCAGAAAGGTCTATACCCAGCACTTACTATTTATCCTCGACAATGCCTGAATACAGGTGAAAGCGCTTGGTACAGACTTTTCTACCTATTACTTTCCTGCGGTATTTTCATAGATAAAATATGTGTTACTTTGCAGGGTCGTTTATATATAAGTATGCTTTGTTTGAGTGTATATGCATAGGTTCCCTTGATTGTTGCATGTATTTCAATGTGCTGAATATCCTTGTATACGTATGACTATTTCCGACATGTCAGTGACACAAGTTAGGTATGAGCTAGGTAGCGACTACTGACCATTCCAAGGCCTGCGATGCATAGGTTTTCTTAAATATTTTTTTAAATATCAACTGTATCTTCTTGAAATTTTGGCCTAACATGTTGTAGACCTTCCGCTAATGTATGGCAATACAACTAAGTATCTAAAATTATTAATAATGGCACTTTACTCTTGAACATTTCCAATTTTCTTTGCATTTGACTGAGACTTTCGGACACCGTTAGGAAAGACGGCCCCGCCCACTTCTTTTTCTCCCTGTTAACAAAATATGAATGAAAGTGTACCGTACTATGATTATGACGTATAGTGTTTTACATTTTTAAATTATTTTTTGGATTATTATTTTATGTATCCAAATTAGTTTATGCAATAAAGTTTATTTGTGCTTCATTATTTGGGTGGAGATTATTATGACCTCTTGATATATTTAAAGTATATATATATACGGGAAAATATACCCGCTGAAAATTGGAGGGGCAGTAGTTACAAGCTGTTCAGTGTGTTTAGATTGTCGTCAACCTTCCACCCGCCCATCCTGAACTCAATGCCATCGAGCAGGTATGGAAATACGTTCATCGTTTCGGCATTTCCACCAGGGCAGACCTAAAGGCCAGATTGGAAGAAGCAAGGCTTGCTGTCACTAAACAGGTGTGGGAAGGAGCTGTCCAACGAAGTCAAGCTTTCGAGAACGAATACTGGCTCACTGACATCGTCCGGGATTGCATAGATCCAATCGTTGTCAACGTCGCCAATGATGACGAGGACGATCTGTTTTTAGACAGTGATGGGGAGTAAGCTGAAATATCCTTATAGTGTGTATATATAGTCCTGTAATTAATAAGTTTTGTGATATATTTATCCACCAGTTTTTTTATTTTGTATGTCTATACTGTTTCTATGGTTACTTCAAAAATTTACTTCAAAATCTGTAAAATTTCTGTATATAATGTACATACTTTATTGGATATATATAACAAAATAATGTATATAGTGATCTTACTTTTAAATAATCTATGATCTGTTTTTTTACTTCCATATTTATATCTCCAATAATAATCTAAAGTTCCCACTACCACACCAATCTCATGGAAATAGATAAGAAAGTACATGATAAATAAAAACATACAAATGGCTTTATGAAAAGTAATCCGTAATAAATGGTAGTTCGTGTAAATTTTAAAAAAAACGTAAAGAAAACATATGGTAGTACACTATTTCATTCATAAGTATCAGGCAGAGTAAGAAAGAGAGGAGTGGGCGGGGCTTCTTTCCTAACTCTTTGGCTAAGCCAACGACAGGTGTTCGTATATTTACAACTAATACTGAGGAAATTGGAAATTTTCTAAGTAAAGTGTCTTAATTATTAATTCAGGGTACTTGATTATATTGCCATATATTAGCGGAAGGTGTAAAACATGTTGTGCCAAATTTTAGGAAGATACAGTTGATATTTAAAAAGATATTAAGAAAACCTATGCCTCGCAGGGCTTGAAATGGTCAGTAGTGACCTTCGCTCCATAATCCTTTCAGCTATTTTAGCTAATTAAAAGCTAAACCCTTTGAGCTAGGTAGTTAACAGTTGTTTGCTTGTTTTTATACCCTTTTTTCTTTAATACCAGCTTTTGGTTTTACTCATGTTCTACGAATTCCCTGTTTAGAAGGGCACAAAAGCCAAATAGAGATTTGATTTCTTTGTTTGTTCAGAACTTTCTTTTTTTTCTTTTTTTCATACGTTTATTTTTCCCTTCCCCTTACAAAGCTTCCTCTACGGCCCAGTTCAGTGTTTTATCAAATCAAAATCTATTGACAGACGTCTGCCTACATAAAAGAGTACTTCAGTTTTCACTGTTTTAAAGTCCCCTGCATTCTCTGTATATATAGGTATGCATTTATCATCTATCACTGTCAATAATACGCTCATATGTTATATGAGTTTTTTAATGTCAACAGTTCAGCAATATTTCTTTTTTCATTTCTTTTTGTAAGTTTTATGTTTCATGTCACTTGTCTTTGAAGCTCATAGGTATCTGTGATGGAAAATGAAAAACCCAGCATTAAGACTTTCCAATGGACTTTTAGAAAGAAAGGCTGAGTTGTTGCTGTTACTTTTTCTGGAGTTTACTAACGTTGTTAACTTGAGATATATAAATAGATTTCCTTGTGCAAGACAATGGAATCGTTAGGTCATAGTTCATATGAAACATTTGCTTCCTCTCTCTCTCTCTCTCTCTCTTTCCATAGTTTATATATTTTGTGCCAGTGTTCTGGGAGAGAGAGAGAGAGAGCGAGAGAGAGAGACAAATGTTTCATATGAAGTATGACTTAACGCCCCATGCCTTGCACAAGGATATATATATATATATATATATATATATATATATATATATATTATATATATATATATATATATATATATATCAGCTTTAGAAAAGTTTCTGGAAAAACTATAGAAATCTTCAGAAAAACTATCAATAACAGATGATAGATGCGCGTGGCTTCATATATAGCGAATACCACTGGAAAATGATAAGCAGAAAGTCTATACCCAGCGCTTTCGTCTGTCAGGCACTGTGCCTCGAAAATGCTGAATAAAGGTGAAAGCGCTTGGTACAGACTTTCTGCCTTTGCTTGAGTGTATATGCATAGGTGTCCTTAATTGTTGCATGTTTTTCAATGTGCTGAATAATCCTTGTATACGTATGACTGTTTCCGACATGTCAGTGACACAAGTTAGGTATGACCTTAGTAACTAGTAGCGATAGTCACTAGCTAGGGGGGAAGAACTTGTCCCTCTCCCATGACGCAAAATTATAATTTGCTTATAACTATTGAATTACACATAAGCTTATGCTCACTATATCCTATGAACATGGTGTCACTTATGCCTTTGGGAATATACTTAATCTAATGCCCATTATGCCCTATGAAAATTATGTCTCTTATACCTATGGGAATATTAATTTACCAATGGTAATATAATTACACTAATGCCCGTTATACCTTATGAAGATGTTGTAACTTTGGTAATATAATACCTAAGGAAATATAATTGAGCTTATGCCCGCTATGCCGTATGGAAATAGTGTCAGGGATAAATAAACACCATAAAAGTTAGTGAGCAAACCAATGTAACAAACATTTTGCCTTATACCATCATAACAGCAGCAGACTACCCTTTTACAAACATAAAAATTTCTATATGGTCTATTAATATACCGTCATCAGGGTGTCACAAACTACGCCACCTGCTTTCGGATAATGGACCATAAAAGCTCGCAATTTATCCATTTCCCGCTCAACCACAAAAAAAAAACATCAAAACAGATTGTCATAAATCAAATTCTATTAAATTGCGTCCCAGGCCAGGGATTCATAAACGCCATTTGGTCTCTGAAAGTACTGTATTTATACATTTGCATAGATATTCCATTTGAATTCATATGAGTACTTATTCCACGTGCTAATTTTATGGAAAGTAATGATACCGATACCGTAACTGACGTATTTACAAAGGATTAAATAAATAAATATCTTTGATATCAAATTGAAGGACAATAAAATGTAAAATAATGTTAAGATTATAAATTGTGAATATGCAACTTTTGCGTCATATTCTTATGACTAAAACACAATGGAAATCAGTGTAGCATTTAATCTGAGCCGGCTTTTTTAAAAATTTGCCCAATAGGTTTAACAGTTTAGACTTGAGAGACATTGGTAGGATACTTAAAACCTAACCAGTGTTACTAAGGTAATATAAATGTGCTTTTTCTTCTTTGTACGTGTTATCGTCGGCATCGTCCTCATCGTCAAAATCATCATAATCATTATCATCATTTCCATAAGCATCATTAGCCTCTTCATAACCATCATCATCAGCATCTTTATATAAAGTCATTATCATCGTCATTTCATAATCATCATGATTTATCATCATCTTCATATTCATCATCACGATGATACTTTCCCGATCTCCCATCATTCCCATCATTTCACGATTATACTTTCCTATCTCCCATAATTCACGATGATAACCTCCCCATCTCCCATCATTTACAATGATACTTTCCCATCTCCCATCATTCACGATGATACTTTCCCATCTCCCATCATTCTTGATGTTACTTTCCTATTCCTATCATTCATGATGATACTTCTTATCTCCCGCTGGAAGAGGTATGGAAAGATGAATGAATGTGTAATCGTTCCCAGAGACCTTTCCTGTTTTCTTGTTATGTTCACGTAAATTTATTCTTGGAATTATGAAGATGACGAGGATTCAGCTTCAGTTGTTGGCAGCCTCCGGAGATCTACATGAGCGTTAGAAATGTGCATCCACTTCATTTTCAGGGGGCCAAGGTGGTGGGTGAGGGAGGGGGGGGTGTGCTGTTAGAAGATATTATCCCTGTACGTAAGGTAACGAATTGCTCCAACACCCAAAAATAGGTTTTCCGATATTTCCCAAACGTGACCACGATAGCAAATACCTTTATGAAGTTTGTGTGTTTTCGAAAGGAAATACGTTGATTTACGGTTCATAATTCCCTAAATGCGCTGTATATATGTGTGTAAGTATGTATAATGTGTATTTTATACTATATACGTTATACAGCTGCTATACGTATGAAAATACGTATTTGTTGATTTATGCATGGCATCCTACTTTAGCATCCGAAGTAAGAGATCACCCCGATTTAACAAAAGGCCCTGTGTAGAAAGAGAAATAACAAAGGCGATTCTTTATTTTTGTAAGATCTTTGTTGTTTTCGTTCATTATAGGGTGACGTCATTACCATGTCACACATAAATGTGCAAGGCTTTAAACATTGACCTCATTGTTCGCTGATGACTGGTGATTCCGTAACCAGTTGTTTTGAGTTATGTCATCATAGATAGATAGATAGATAGATAGATAGATAGATAGATAGATATTTTTATTGACCACAATACAAATAATATAATTTTACAAAAGAATATTGGGTCCAAATTGCAAAATTAAGTACAGTAGATTTTGTACAATCTCTTATACAAACTAAAATTAATTTCAATTACACATATATTGTACTAAAACTAAAACAAAACCTATTTAACTATACGCCATCAACATGTTCCTGTAATTACATTTTACACATTATAATAACGTGTTACATCAGTACAAGGAAAGAAGAACTTATGTACAATTTACTATACATACACATAATCGGTTCTGGTTACTAGCAAGTCTAAAGCATGTGTAACGTTATACGTTCTGCCTGAGTCTGCCATCTGTAAACGAAAGTGGACAATTTTCAATGACATGAGTCTCTGTCTGAACACAACCTCTCATCCATCGGCAGACGGCCCTACCTCTTCTGTTCCACCGACCTGTCTCAACTGCCAATGAATGAGCACTTAACCACATTCTTGTCCATGATACACGTTCTATTCATTAAGTCAAATTAATTGGTTTTTGTATAAATGCTATGAACGACTAATCTGGGTTAACAGTTTTTATAGAACACAATCCTATTGGAATTGGAGTTTCTGACCTTTAATTGCAGTTCACATTTTCCTTCCTCAATATCATCAGTATTATCAGAGAAATAAGGTTTCGTATATACCTCGAAACAGAGTCATTATAGTTCGTCAGTATTCGCATGGCGTGAATTAAAGGGTCATCATCCATATTATCTTCAAGCCACATCTTTTTGAAGAATCTTCTTTGCTCGATTTTATTATTGCCCATCATCGGCGGAAGTCCCAGTTCTACCATACATACGTCTTATTATTAGTAGTTTTTTCTGACCCCCAAAAGTTGTTTAATACACCGTTTATATTGCTTTTCGATGGGTTTAAATATCACCATTAAATGAAATAAATTTCAGAGTATGACACATTTTACTTATTGCATGCTGCTTGATAGCTTTTTGTGGGAGAACCATCATCCGTAAAAGGACTGCCTAGATAAATGTACTGATTACAGTAACTAATCACATCAGAATTACATACTATGGGTTCTTTGTCTTCCCTAGTACCATTTATCACCATAAATTTAGTTTTACTGTCATTAATAATCATCCCATAGGAATTACAAAACTCATACAAAATCTTTTATTTTATGTACCCCAATACCATCCTTTGTAGTGGATAGGAGGACAGTGTCATCCATCATGACCATAATATGCAACAAGCAAGAAAACCATCCAAAGGGCAATTACGTTTTATCATTTGTATCATGTCATTTGCATATAAAACAAATAAAATACAGTAGCAGCAAGGATAGAGGTACCAATCACACTATTTGTGCAACGATATACAGCCACCAATGCTAAAAGCATAGTCATCCCACATCCCATTCGTTTTAGCACAGAAAATAACTTATGTCTAGGTACACAATCATAAGCTCTTCTAAAATCAACAAAGGTTACAAAAAGCTTCAATTTCTTCCTCCTAGCTACGTCCACCAATAGCCTCAAAGTTACTATATGCTCTAACGCATGCCCATCACCGCTTGACTTCCTGCTTCCTCCCTACACGGCTTAAAACCACTGACTAAGACGAGCACTAAGACCATATCGTAAAATCTTAGCTATATTAGTAATCACAATAATGCCTCTGTAATTACCCGGAGAAGCCCTACTTCCTCGTTTAAATATTGTATGCATCTTTGCTGCTATCCAACTTAATGGGTAAGAACCAGACAAAAACAAATTATTAAATAATGTAGCAATTAACATGATCCACTCAAACGGTAACATTCTTAACAAACCTGGGGGTAGACCGTCAGGTCCACTGACTTTATTGGGCTTTAACCTTTTTACTTGAGTCTGTACCTCAGCTGGAGTAATAGGATCGTCCAATACAGGTATAGTTACATCTGAATGAAAATCGTCTATATTAGACTGTCTACATTAGGAGGGTTAAATATTTGCTCAAAATATTCTTGAATTGCTCATCACTCGGCTTAGAGTCTGAATTACTTGGGTCCCTCTATAATTTGACCTTTCCAATCAATTGCGAACCCCAGATCCGAGCCTGATCATTCTCCTCCAACAATCCAACAATCTACTCGGCCATTATTCATTAAAATTCCTTCAAGATTCTCATGAGATACACTAGTGGGAGGCACAATCATATAAAGTATTGCATAAGGATTAAGGTGACAAATCTATATCCTCATCTCTATCTAGCTCTACTCCGTGCCATTAAGCTTAGTCAGAAACACATCACCGTCTATCTTTTGAAACTGAATTGGACCGTTTAGTCAGTCGATTGCACGTCGTTGATAGTCACTATACTCCACTCTATGCATGCCCAACTCTGATGCTCGTAACTTAATCGAATACAAATACGCCGAGGATGGGATACATTTACGTCCTACTGTGATTATTAGGTGAAGACAGGTCTGCACATGCGCCAATTAATGTGGAGGTCGATTCATTCAAAAGCAATGACACTTCTTCTTGCAAAAGATATAGCCACTCTTGTTCCATATATCTCCTCATTTTTATCTTCTTCCTCTCAGGTCTATTTCTCTTCTAACTGCTCCTCGTCCTCCTCTTTTACTCTCGCTATTATCGTCAAATTTTTCCTCGCCCTTTATGTTTCTTCCCTGAGAAGTCCTTTTATAGTTAACGTCCTTCCTTTATTCTCGTATCGTCTTGCCTCTCCTCTCTGTGGGAGTTCTTACTTATTTATCTTTTATTATATGTCTAGTTTTCCATTATTCTCTCCTCTGTTTGTGACTGGAAAATAATTTGTCATTCGTCTCTTTCAGTAACCTCGCCCCAGTCTCATCGTTCAACCACTATATCGAAGGTTATCTATCTTCGTTTTTTGGCGAAAGTAATGGCCAGGCTCCCTAACCAAATGGACTTCATTTCCGGTAAATCCCCACTGGGTATAGACTGCTCTAAAAATCATGGATCCCATAACCACCTCTCTCTTTATGACCGCCTACATAAATGCTTGTGGACGGTTGAGGGTCATAGACCTCAATGGACGGCTGAAGCGAGCGTCGTTTTGAAGAATTTTTAGTATTGCATTTATCTGATGGCCAATACGACTTTTTAATTCTGAAAGATTTAGGCAGTAAAATCGACTGTGGGTCGGTTTCATCTCAAGTTGATTTTGGTTTCATTTCAAAGGAGAAATTTGAAGCCTGACGAACTTTTAGATTGTGACACTTGACATGTGGAATTCGAATGGAGGACTAAATGTTAGTTAAAAGCAAACTTTCTCTTTTACATATTTGAAGGAAATTAAAATGATGCTGTTAATTCCCAACCTTTATCTAACCTAGGTCTCAGGGTCAAAAAAAAAAAGAATGCCAAAGTATTTATTGATATTTCCCTTAATCACAAATGAGCAAATAAATGGTTTTACCTGATTTTTTAAAATTGCCGATTCTTGATTCTGTCTACCGTAGAAATTATGCGTGTTTCACGTCCTTCTTCAACATTATCTTTCTAGTACACTGTTTAGTGTTCATGATAATTAGGTGAAATTGTGTAAAATCCGCAACAAAAAATAAATATTAGTACTTCACTTCCTGATTTTAGTTGATCCGTAATAAAATCGACTTTTTATGTCAATTGGTGTCAGTCCTAAAACACAGCAATGTAGTACTTCTTTTGGCAGAGTTTATGGCTTGTAGTTTTTATACTAATATTCTATTTCTATGCTTCTCAGCTCAAGTAATCTCAGAGCAAACTGTCTTTATCTAAACTGATATCAGGTACTTCATTAATTGAACGTTAATTTTGTATGTGATTTTGGGTATATAGGTGTATATATATATATATATATATATATATATATATATATATATATATATATATATATATATATATATATATATATATATATATATATATATATATATATATACATATACATATATATATATATATATAATATATATATATATATATATATATATATATATATGGGGATATGGGGACAATCCACAATGAAGTAAATTCCTCTTGTAGTTTAAAATATATATTGCTTGTATAGGATTAAAAGCTTTCGACCATCAACTGTGTCTTGTTCACTAAAGTGTCACTTTAGTGAACAAGACCACAGTTGATGGTCGAAAGCTTTAATCCTATACAAGTAATATATATTTTAAAACTACAAGAGGAATTTACTTCATTGTGGATTGTATCCCCATTTACTTAGAGGTACGACATAGTACCTGGCTTCTGCATATATATATATATATATATATATATATATATATAGTATATATATATATCTATATATATATATATATATTATATATATATATATATATATATGTATATATATATATAATATATATATATATATAATATATATATATATATTGGTTACGATCTGCTTCTAATACTCTTAAGTTATTAGATAGAGAAACGTAAATATTTTGCTTACCCAAGGCAATTATTCAAACACCGTTGTTAAAAACTAATATAATTATTATTATTTAATAATTAATTTAGTATTACCGAAACCCAATAAACATTTACAGTAGAGAAATCACGGGATGTAATAAACCGAGTATTAGCTCTTTTCACAAAGAAATACATAATATGTCAATAAACTCATTATAACGAAAAAAATACTCGAATACTTCGTACTCACGTAATACAGAGAAAACACTTCAGATGGCTAAGTCACGTACATAGAAGAATAATACAAGAGAATCAATACTTTACCCATATTAAATAATATGACTTTGCACTCTTTCGTAATATTAATTAATATTATTCCACTTATTGTCACTACAATTCCAGAGACACACTGGTACGTACGAAACTAAGTAGCCAAGTAAACAATTTTTAAAAGGATCAAAACAACAGAACTTTACACTTATTATTCAAAACAAGGAGGTAAATACAAAAACATCACACTTCCTGATCCAAACCTACGCCGCCATCTATTGGTTGATCAGCGCATCTCAAGCGCAAAACAAAATACAAATAAATAAAGTTGTAACATACCTCCCTCCTTAAAATCATCATTATAACCAATGAAGAGGATTAAACAAAAATTACAATTCATAATATAACAAGGTAAAATATATACCATTTTACATTACAGGATGCCTGGATAAAAAATCTGCACGCAAATTATCCTTTCCCTTGATGTGACTCATATGTAGATCATAATCTTGTAAAGATAACCACCATCTCGTCAGTCTCTTATTCTTAGTCTTCATTCTCTGCAAGAACGTAAGCGGGTTGATGATCAGTATACACTTCATAGTGTATGGCGGACGAATGAAGATATGTATCAAACTTCTCCAAAGCCAAAAGTAAACTAAGAGCTTCCTTTGCTATCGTAGAGTAGTTACGCTGATGGGGTTTAAACTTTTGCGAGCTGTACATCACTGGATGTAATAAGGAATCTTTGCTTCTCTGCAGAAGAACTGCTCCTGCTCCAATCTCACTGGCATCCACTTCAAGGACAAACGGACTTCCAAAATCAGGAGATTTGAGAATTGGGCTTGAGACTAACAAAGTCTTAGCTTTGTCGAATGCCTCCTGGCAATTCTGAAGTCCACTGGAACTTTTTCTTGCTGCTTGTCAGATCAGTCAATGGAAAAAAAACAAGTCCGAGAAATTCTTGCCAGAATCTCTGTAGTACCCCACCATCCCTAGGAAGCGTTGAACTTCCTTCCAACAGGTAGGTTCCTTCACTGTTAAGATGGCGTTCACCTTGGTATTAACGGTGGTGCGACTTCTCCACTCCCACAACGTATCCGAGATACTGAATTCGGGCATAACCAAGTCACTCTTCGCCAAATTCAGGGTAAGGTTTGCGGCTTTCAACGGGCGAATACCTTCCTTAACGTCTCTAAATGGCTATCCCAAGTATCTGACGATAATCTGTGCATAACCGATATGTACCGTCTGATTTTCCTACTAGTACACATGGAGATGACCATGGACTATGGCTGGCTTCGGCCAAACCATGTTCTAGCAAGAAATCTACCTCTTTTTCATGATTGTCTTCTTATATGGAGATACTCGGTACGGAGCGCTCTTAACTGGAACTGAGTCGATCTTAAGCTGTATCTCAACTTCCACAAGACTCGTTTGTGTTGGTATGTCTCCACAAATTCGCTGGGAAAGATTCCAACAACCTTTTCTATATCCTGCAATTGAAGAGGGGTTAAATGATGTAATTAGATTTCAGGTGGTTAATAGTGTCAGAATTGGATAATCTAACATCTGTTTTTTATAAGATGGTTATCAGATACTTGATCAGAAGACTTGTCAACAAGAAACCAAGCTAGCAACGGCAATACTTTCTTCAGTTTTCTCCTTATTAGAATAAAGTTTTAATCGGTTTGTATTTGTACTATCTTCCGATCTCTCCTTTTACCTGGAGTAGATATTTCATATACATTCTGATTCTTACTCATCACAGTTAATGGTCCTTCATATCTGCTTTCAAAGGTTTTTCTTCATAGGAGTTAACATCAAAACTCTATCTCCTACTTTAAATTCTCTCTTCTCTGCTTTACTATCAAAGTTTTTCTCGTCCATAGAATGCTGAGCTTTAAACAAATGTTGATGGGCGAACTTACGTGATACTCAAGTTTTTCTCTTAACTTAGTTGCATATTCTCCCAAACTGACACCTTCACTATAGTCTAACCAAGTGTCGTATAATACTTTTAAGTGGTCCTCTAATTTGTCTTCCATAAAGTAATTCGGCGGGGGAGAGGATCCAAGACTTTCCTGATGAAGCATTCCTCACAGCATATAAACAAACGGCAATCCTTCCTCCCATTCTTTGCCAGTTTCTTCACAAAACTTAGTCAATCCTTCTTTAGCGTCTGGTGAAATCTTTCAAGACAACCTTGACTTTGAGGATGATATACTGTGGACATAGAATGTTTAATACCCATTACTTTCATTACTTCCTGAAATAATGTAGACGTAAAATTAGTTCCACGATCGGTCTGTACAATCCTAGGTATTCCATATTGGGTGAAAATCTTAACTAGATGAGGAATTAATGTTTTAGCAGAAAATATTACGCAGAGGTACAGCATCTGGATACCACCTTATGCTACTGCACATAACAGTCATCAAATACTGGTTTTGTTTCTTAGACTTAGGCAATGGACCAACAACAATCCAAAATAACTTTCTCGAATGGAACATTACATACAATCTGTGGAGATAAAGGTACTGGCTTTATAGGGTGATTAGGTTTACCTACCTTTTGACAAGTATCACATACTTTACAAAATTTCTTTACATCTTCTCTTATTCCAGGCCAATAAAAATATTGCAGAATATTGAGTGTGGTCTTCTTCACTCCAAGATGGGCAGATGTATTCACATGGGCAATCCGGATTTATTTCTTCTCTCAATCCTAAAGGTACAACTAATTGGTACTTCACGCCCCATGAAGCATTAGCAGGAGTAGAAAGTGCTCTGTACTTTCTCATCAGTATTCCTGTCTTTAAATAATAGCAAGTTGCTTCCCGTAGCGATTTCACTTTCTGAAACAGCTTCATTAAACATTTGTTGTAAAGAATGATCATTAGTTTGAGCATCTCTAATATCAAATTCCTTCATTTCAAACAGATTATGAAACTCTGAATCCAAAATATTACACTCTAGTAAAGAAGATTCACAAACCTCCACAATAGCGTTGTCTGGCTTACAGTCATTTCATTGTTGACTTTATCTACCTTGTCTTCTATCAGAGGAGAGTTTCTGCTCTAGCTCCTCTACTACATCACCTGCTGCGACATCAGCATGTACAGCATCCGTACAAATCAAATTCTTTGCAGTATCCAAAGTCCTCAGGCTGTGTTCAACGACACATGACTGAAACATGGCTTTCTCTTCTAGGTCCTTCACTGGATTTTCAATCAGAGGAGTATCCACACACAGGATCTGGAATCACGCTGGCACCAGCGATATAATTTTCCTAATAGAAAATCAATGTTAGGTATAGGTAATGAGTCAACAACTCCTACGACAGTATTCCCTGTAAACAAATTACAATCCACATGCAACTTTGCTCTGGGTACTGGTAGTCAGTCCCACCAATGCTCTTCAGAATTACACTATCTTGAGTCATACAATTCTCTATCCCAGGAACTGCATCTCTGACCACCAAGCTGTGCGACCAACCCGTATCTCGTACTATCCTGACAGAGATTCCATTGGAACTTGCATCTGGAACACAAGTTTTCCTTTAAACAGAAAGGTTTAAATTCCTCTCTAACCAGAGGAGACTTTCTTTCTTACATACCTACACATTCTCGGGAGAGAACAAGCTACACTCCCTGTCTTTTCTTTGTTTTTAAGCCGTACAGGACAATTTCTGCGAATATGTCCAACCTCACCACAAAAATAACATTTCACAAAAGTACTATTATTACTTCCAGCATAGTCCTTCCCTTGGCCTTCATTTTTACTCCGGCCAGGACATTATGTGGTGAATTCTGCAATGATTTGCAAGGTGATGTATGTGGTGATCTCCTGGAATTGGTTTTCCCCTTTTAAATGGCTTTACAGACTAAAATTCTCAGCCAGAGTAGTAGCTCTCTGCAAAGTTGTGACTTTCTCTTTCAAACAAATATTTCTGTACATCAACAGGAGTTCCTCTTAAAAATTGTTCAAGTAACATCAACTCTCTATACTCCTTCCATGCACGTGACCTCCAGCTGCTTTAATCCACTTATCATGAAGTTTAACAATACTATGGGTATACTCTACATATGATTGTTTATCACATTTACGAAACCTTCTAAATCGCAAACGATAATACTCAGGAGTAAGTTCATATATCTTAAAGTATACTATCTTTGATAAAATCATAATCCTTGCACTCAATAGCATCCAAAGCTAGAAAGGCAGACCTAGCTTTTCCTACCAAAGCAGGTTGAATAATCACAGGCCAGACCTCCTTAGGCCAACTTAAACTTTGAGCTAACTTCTCGAAAAGTGAAAAAAATTCATCAGGTTCTGACTCATCAAATTTAGGCACAATCTTAGTAAACTTACTTACATCAGGCATACCTTCGGTCAATAAGAGAAATTTTACTTTTACTTCCACTCTTGAGGGCTTCTAATTTTAACTGATATTCTTTTTCTTCTCTATTTAACCTGTCTTGACGCTCAAGTTCTTCCCTTTTTAATCTGTCCTGATGCTCAAGTTCGTCTCGTTCTCTTGCATACTGAATTTCTATTCTTTTTACCTCCAAGACTGAACGACCTTCATCACATAAATCTAAAGGAAAAAAAACCTCTTCCGAGAGAAATCCATCATCGACTAACTTCGATATTACGTTACTCTTAACCTGAGACTTACGCCACGCTTTCTTTATGTCTTTATCAAACTTATAGTGACTAGGCGATCTCTAACCAATCATCCTTTCGCATCCGGTGCGAACTCAAATATCCACTCGTAGGATTTTCAAAACAAACAACTCACTAATGTTAAAGGACTCCATAATTATCAACTTAATATACTAATTATCACTTAGATAAAATGCAAAAAAGGAAATAAATTTGACAATACGTCAATACGCATATAACAAATCTTGCACAACGATCATTACAAACAATTACCGAGGGCTAACAAATTTCAATCCCGGACAGGCCCCCACTTGTTACGATCTGCTTCTAATACTCTAAGTTATTAGATAGAGAAAAAACGTAAATATTTTGCTTACCCAAGGCAATTATTCAAACAGCGTTAAAAATTAATA
>NC_087211.1:51499896-51504896 GCF_015104395.2 Macrobrachium nipponense | reverse complement strand
TATATATATTTATATATATTTATATATATATATATATATATATATATATATATATATATATATATATATATATATATACTATATATATATATATCATATACATATACATATATACATTTGAGTCTGATCACATCACCGTGATTCATATATATACGCAATAAGCTACAAATGTCCTTTAATATCTCATTCGCTCTACCTCGGAATTAATATATTATCATATATGTTAACCGAAGGGGAATTTTATTAGTTGATAATAATTTCGTCGGCTCACGGGCGCTTCACGGTACGTCCCGATTTCTTGGTTCCTAGGTTCGCGCACGGGAGCCGACGAAATTATTACCAACTAAAAAATCCCCTTCGGTTAATGTATGTGAAAATATATTAATTCCGAGGTAGAGCGAATTAGATATTGAAGGACATTTGTAGCTTAAAGCGTATATATATATATATATATATATATATATATATATATATATATATATATATATATATATATATATACAGTGTGTCTATGTTATCTGCAGACGTTCAAAATGTAAACGGGGAATAGAGTAAGTGAATGCATTGCGCGACGGAAGGACGGAAGGGTGGGCATTCTCCCCCCATTACCTCCAAACACCCCCCCCCCCGACCATCCTGCAGTTACTACCTAACAAACTTGTTAGAGCCCGAATGGTCGGTTTCCAGCTGTGCTGAAGGTATTTCCAAATATTCGTAAAAGCCTCAGGTTAGTATCGTTAGGAAAAACACCAAATTACTTTTAAAATGCATCGCATTTGACCTACGTCCAGTTCCGGAAACTAATATAGAGATTGGGAGTCAAGTAAGAACGTCACTCCATAGATAGTTCGTTATATCTCACCAATCTTCCCTTCTTCCTCATTTCCAGAGCTGTTTATTCGTGGTATCTAAAGTGATATCAATAATGCCACATATTTCGTCATATGTTTTATCACATATCTAATCATATGTGTCTGTGTATGTATCGCTACCTGTATCTCAACTTCTCTCACTTACTGTCACCTAGAATACTGATACTGTAATTATATAGATAATTAAGATGGCTAACGATACTGTTTATACATTTGTATGGCATACGAAAATTCCCTCACAGGCGGGTAGTGCCGTCAGTACACCTCACGCGGTGCACTGTAGGCATCACTTAAGGTTGTCTTCAAAGTCCCTCCGGCCCCTAGCTGCAATCCCGTTCATTTCTTTTACTGTACCTCTGTTCATATTCTCATTCTTCCAGCTTATTTTCCACCCTCTCCTGTTTCCTAGCGCAATTGCGAGGTTTTCTTCCTGTTACACCTTTCAGACCTTCACTGTTTAATTTCTATATCAGCGTTGATTGACCTCATAGGTCCCAGTTGCTCGGCCATTAGCCTAAATTCTGTATTCAACTCAACTATAAGTTTATCATAGTCAAATGATAAAGTTGATGTTACTGGTGTTTTAAATGCAAATGTTTTTGAAGGAACTATCCAAAGTACTTAGAGTTCAAATGAATTTTCAGTTAATATTTAGGCATAATATATGACAATACGCTTGAAAACCATTTAAGTGGGACTTTGGGAGGATTCCTCCTTGGAGAATAGTATGTCTTGTATTCACCTGGGCTCCTTTGAACACCAAGACGGCTGGTGGACCCAATACTTTCTTAGTGAGAACTCAGAGACAAGAGGCTGGAGATGAGTGGAAATTTATGAAGGTGAAAGAACATGAAAGTCATGCCAATATATACATATATATATATATATATATATATAATATATATATATATATATATATATATATATTATATTATACATAAAATATAAATATATTATAATAAAAAAAATATATGTGTGTGTGAGTATGTCTACTTTCGGAGACTTTTTAGAAAAAATAACCCTTTAATGTAGCAGTCCCTACATGGAAGGCAGCATTAGATCTACTTCCAAGAAGAAGGAAGTTTTTCAGACAGAAAACCAGAAGCAGGAAGAGAATTCCAAACTTCTGTGGCCATTGGATGGAACGAAAGTGTGTGTGTCTACACAAAAAATACCACTGTCCTCAATGAAGCTTACACTGTCTCGACGAATTCCAAACAGCAAAATACTGTTTGCTGATTTCCACATTCACTCCTAAGGAATATTGGAACACACGTACTACTTTCTCGGTCTCTTATCAAAGTCTTCTGAAGCGAAAAAAAACAACAATTGCAATATTCACCGACACGAAAATTTATTGTTCGAAGTTCAGGTACTCCTCCTTTCAGCGAAGCGTCCAGTGACGCCGAAAACTTTTATTTTATTAAAATGTAGAATTCGAAGATGTGTCGTAATTCACTTTGCTTGTAACAGTCATACGAAAAAATTACTTTTGTCGTTGACGCAGCAAAACCTTAAAAAAGAACAAATTTTACATATGGTTTGGCCGTTGCACAAGACGACTGCCTAAATCTGCTGCAGACTGAAATTAAGGATGAATCTCTCTCTCTCTCTCTCTCTCTCTCTCTCTCTCTCTCTCTCTCTCTCTCTCTACTATATACTATATATCGTGTTTATGTATATATATATATATATATATATATATATATATATATATATATATATATATATATATATCTATATATATATATAATATATATACACATACATACTTACACACAAATACACACATACATATATATAGAGTATATATATGTATATGCGTGTGTCTGTATTACATACACAATTTTATATATATATATATATATATATATATATATATATATATATACATATATATATATATATATATATATATATATATATATTTAAAACCCATGTATGTATGTATGTGTATGTATGTACGAATGTGTTGTTTACATTATGTATTCAAAGAAAGACAGAAAGACGGAGAGAGAGAGAAAGTATTTCCTACACCTACACGAATTTGAGCAGCAGAATTTTCCTCTTCTTGAGTCGTTTCCATGAGCCACTTGAACCACCCAACCATCATCCAATCATATCTTGATGTTTCCATTAGCCTGAATTTCAATGGCTATTTTTCAATATCTATTTCGGAATAGCAAAGTTTCCTTGGCTGTATGTATGTATACATAGTATATATATATATATATATATATATATATATATATATATATATATATATATATATATATATATATATAATATATATATATTTATATATATATATATATATATATATATGTAATACATGTATGCTTACATACATATATCTTAAAAAGGGTGTGGTAATGAACTGTTTAATCTCAGCTTTTTCCAGTTAGGGACAGGTCGCTTAGTGACAAGCGCTAGGTTCCCCGAAGAGTGCTGAAATGGAAACAGCCAGGAATGATGATCAATGCAATCTGAGGTTGGCGACGCCTCGGAAATCACATGCTTGGGATATGAGGCACCCATGGTTGCTAGGCGCCCTGCAGGCGTGTCTGCAATGTGTGTTCGTAGCATATGATATATGGGCTTGATGATAGGCAATGAGAAAGAGAGAGGACACTCTTTGATTACTTGTGACAGTGTGCAGAACACACCTGGAGAGGTTTGAGAAGGCCCATTGTAATAAGGTAACGTAAGATAAAGACTTTGAAAAAGTTAACCTTTGAAGGGAAAAGAGAAGAGAAGTGTGATGCATACGCATTCATTTTGATTAACTTTCACGTGTCAAGTGGTATAATAAGTATGGTCTCTTTATTTCAGATGGGTTCAATGGCACCATATAAGAGAATGGGTTTCTCTAAGACTTATTTGACTATCAAGAATGGTGTGGTTAATCAGACACAGTGAGTTTTAAGGGGGTACTTACTTAAACCTGTTTCAGGAGAGGAAAATGACAGTTTTACAGTTTGTTTGGGGTCAGACTTTATTCATTTAATTCCACTTTAATGCATTCATTTTGTTCCATTTAATGTTAGCTAATTTGGGAAATAAAAAGTATATTTTGTATCTGCGAAGGTTTATTAGCCTAGTCTTGCACTTCATTTAACGCCTGAGAGAGTTTCAGACACTGATCGAGGGTAAGCAGTTGCTGCTACCAGTTTCTTTCATTTGTCTAAAACGTGTATCATTTGGTCCTAAAAATTCGTTAAGATATTTTGTGGCAGCGTTAAAAAGGTCCTAAAAACGTTTCGATTTAATATACAAATGTATGGTTGCAATTTTATATATATATATATATATATATATTATATATATAATATATATATCTATACTATGTTACTAGCATCAGTATGGGAGTCCAAAGCCGAAGAGCGAAGCAATCATCTCTGCATGAGTATTATGGCAGCGATGGCTAAGTTGTACAATCACATCCTCAACAGCCGATTACAACAAATACTTCTGCATCAAAGAAAAACAAGCTAGGATAAATAAAGGAAGGGGTCGCTAGGAAAATATGAAAGGACTCCACTACCTGCTATTTGTAGACTTTGCAAATGTGAATGATAAAATGAACAGTGGCACACTGATGAAGTTTTTGCTAGGCATGTTCTGTGGCTCATGTGGTATGACACGGGGAGGTAGGTCCCGTCAAGTATTATTGGTCATACTTCCCTATTAGCAAAAGCTAGTTGCTGCAAGACGTTCCAAGTCTCTACCGTCTGATTACATTCACTTAAGCATTGCTAGGAGCTTTATCTCGGCAACAAATGAAATATGGAATATAGTTTACCTAGTACAGTTGTGGAATCTTCTGATCTCTAATGTTTAAGTGAGAGGCAAATTCTATTCCTGCTCTCTGCAGACATCTAATCTTCAGGTGTATCGGTTTTTATTTTCTATTCCCTATGTTTTCCTATAACTCTCTCTCTCTCTCTCTCTCTCTCTCTCTCTCTCTCTCTCTCTCTCTCTCTCTCTCTCTGCAGGCTGCTTTCCCTTTGGAGCCCTCTTGGATTTATAGTCTCTTGACTCTGTCCATAAGGGTTTTCAGCTTGAAGATTTAAAGAAAAGAAAGAAAGGCTGGTTTTTATATAGCGGAAGGATTATAACGATGCGCTT